>NW_027021349.1:1442500-1742500 GCF_036884655.1 Musa acuminata AAA Group | reverse complement strand
TAACAAGGTCAAACTCTCGTTAAAGGATACAGTATGTTAGTTTCACCATAGCTATCAGAATTCCTCAAGAAATCTTTGTCAACCCAGCCATTAATGCCATAGTTAACACCGAATGTAGCTGCATATTAACAATTTGTTTTGCTGAATCTGGCAACAGGTTTTTGTATCAGAAGGCACTTCAAACAAGTTTATGCAGGACAATCCATGTTTGGCTGCTGAACAGAATCACCATATGTTTGCTAGATCAAGCAGAGAAACTTAGAAGCTATGATTTAAAAGTTCAAACTAATATATTATTATTGGAGGATCTGTTGCCAATGGCTACACTCCCTTGATGTCAGATCATCATAGCATGTTTCAATTCTTTTAAGTTTTCATCATAGGGGTAACTCAATCATTAAGGAACATCTGAAGAAGATGCATCTATCTTGGTAAAATGATGTCATAAAAATTATCACAAAAGAATCAGAACACAATTTTGTTTTACAGATTCAGAAACATGTCTCAGATGGTTTTTTATTTTTCTTGGAAAATTTTGATTTTTTTTCTTGCGTTGTCGAATATGATGTAAAAATTACGGACAAAATATATAAAAAGGAAATATGTAAATAAATCCCAATTGCAAACTTCACGAAAATTTAAGCATGTCTTCAATTTTCAAGAAGCAGAGGAAGGCATGAAATTCTCACTGTACATTGCATCAAGATAAGTGCAATGAAACAAATATGACACATACCCGATGGCAAAAATAAGACTCATCAATCTGAAATTTATGAGAGAATTAAGTCATGAAACTACCGAGGAAAGAGCTATCCGTTTCACACAAATGATCCATAACAAAAGTAATGATAATTTACTTGAAATGATGCACATCAAGTATCTCCCAAGAACTTTACATAATTCAAGTGCATATGTCTTAGGGAAAAATTGAAATAATTTTGTTCTTTCTTTGTATATCAAAATGTGTTTCTCGTGGAAATATTAACTTGTTACTAAATGTAATATTAATCAGAGTAGTATAAATAGTAAAATAATAAATCAATCACAAAGTGGGATACCGAATTTTTTACGTGAAAAACCCAATGCGAAAAAAAATCACGAGACCATAGTTCACTTCAAACTTTTACTATCACCAATAATGATAATATATTTACAGTAAATCTTCTCCAGAATAATAAGAGGATCATAATAATATCAAAAACATATATGTTGGCTCAACAATAATATATTATCATTACCATATATGAATTTTATAAAAGAAAAATTTTAGATCTTACCAAATGGGTATAACAGAAAAGTACTTTAGAAAGGACAAACTCTAGATTAATACTATTAAAATTGTAAAGCTTATTACAAAGATTCTTCACATAAAATTTAAGTTAAAACTGGCAAAGTTTAGTCACTAGATCATCTAGCAAACAAATCATAATCTTAAATTTCTCTCTGCTCTTCCTCTCTCTCTCTCTCTCTCTCTCTTCACACAAGCCCTCACTACACACGTCTATTTTTTTTAATAAATTATATTTGGGCTCAATACCCAAATAAATCAGTCCAAGGCCACATATGGGTTGGACCTAATAATTCTTTCCCCCCTAATCATATAGTGGGCTGTAGTAAATCCGCTCTTCGCCTACATGCTTTAAGTTCTCTTTAGGCAAAGACTTTATCATGTGTGATCCATTCTCATTAGTATTGGTATGCACCTTTTGCAAGTGTAATTCTTTTATCCCAAGCATATCACGAATCCAATGATATCTTATATCAATATGCTTAGATCTTGAATGATATGTTGAATTCTTGGAGAGGTGAATGACACTCTGACTATCATAGTAAACAGTATATCCTTCTTGTTTCAAGCCCAATTCCTATAGAAACTTTTTGATCCATAAAGTTTCTTTGTAGGCTTTAGTAATTACTATGTATTATGTTTCTATGGTTGAGAGAGCAACACAATTCTGTAACTTAAACTGCCAAGAGATTGTTCCCCTTGCAAACGTCATCAAGAACCCCGAAGTGGACTTCTTGGAATCAGTATCACCTACTATGTCTGCATCTGTATACCGCTCTATCATAGGTTTACCACTATCAAAACATAAACACAATATGGAAGCATATCTTAGATATCTTAATATCAATTTTACTACCGCCCAATATTCCTTACTAGGATTAGAGAGAAATTGGTTGGCAACTCTAATTGCATGAGTTATATCTGGTATAGTATAAACCATAGCATACATCAAACTACCTACCGCAGATGAGTAAGGCACTCTGGACATTTCTTTTTTTTCTTTCTCACTTGTAGGATATTGTTTCGAACTAAGCTTGAAATGACCTACAAGTGGAGAACAAACTGCTTTGGCTTTACTCATATTAAATTTTTCAAGAACCTTTTCAATGTAGGTCTTTTGAGGTAGCCAAATCGTCCCTTTTTTCCTATCATGAAGAATCTGCTAGTCATAAGTGCCCTACAAACCAATCACGTGAGTGATGACACGTGTGACATGACACGCAATCTTTCTACTTATTATTATTATAGCATTCTTTCACTTTATATTGCTTATTGCATGAATATATTGTGATGTCCATGGATTTATGTAATGTGAATCAGATCGTGATGAGATTACGATAATGAGACCGATTCACCTTTAAACACAGACCCCAAATAATCTTAGTCATAAGTTACTCGAGAGGGACATCAAGATAACCAGACAAATTGGTGTACTGTATACTCGTTCATATGATGGAGGCAATTGGTCTTATAATTGCTCGTGTAGAGATTGGAGAATGAGTTTACTGATTGATTCGCTCACGGAATGCTGGATGGTTAATGATGTCAGACATTGATTCCATTATCCCAATGGTGTACTTAGTCCTTAGACTTGAGATACTAATGATGTCTTGTATGAATACTTCACTCTTTGATACTGGACTTATAGGTTTAGAAGTTCCAGATCTAGCATAGTCAGTCATCAAGATTGGCAGTCAACCTTACGAGGGCTATTGAGTATCGATAGAGGATCATCCATTCTCGATTTCATGAGAGTAATATATCATGTGTTCTTGCTTAAATAAATCTCTAGCCAGGGTCATTCGGATTGAGAGAGAAAGAGTTCTCTGTAAGAATCCGATTAGAGCGAGACTCGAGTAGAAACCATATGGCTTTGACAACACCATATCTAGTATATGGTCTTTGGGATATTAAATGGATGAGAGACTATATATATATAAGAATTAAGGACAGATAGGTCCAAAGGATTGGATTCCCTTGTATCGTCTAGGGGTTGTAGTATAGTGGCATAGTACGTCCGTAGTCGATGAGTCGAGTAAATTATTATGAAGATAATAATTCACTGAGCTAGAAGGAGTTCTAATAGGTATGACTCATGGCCAGCTTGATATTGGGCCTAAAGGGTCACACACATATAGTAAGTGTTGTGACAAGTAGATGTTCGAATATGAGATATCCGTCGGACCCCCTATTTTATTGGATATCCAATAAGCCCTTGAATTATTGGATCATATGGATGAGATCCAAAAAGAGCCAATAAGAGATTATTGGATAAAGATACACTAATCTAAGTAGCTTGGGTTATTGGATAGAGATCCAACACACAATAGGGTTGGATCTATTAGGGTTAAGTTGATAGGAGACCTCTATAAATAAGAGAGAACCAAAGACCCACATATTGGAAAATCTTGGGAGCGACATCACATGCGCAGCGGAAGAACAGAAAATACAATTCCTAATTCACAAAGATATGTTTGTCGTCATGCGAAGATTGGTACGCAAAATTCGTGAAACTTAAAACTACGTATAAAATAGGTTATGTTAAATAGGGAGATCGTATATCCATGAATCCTTGTAGATCTCTAGGAGAGGGTGAAGGAGGTCAAGAGCTCTCCTCTCTAGCGGTGATCCACACAGTAGGGCTGCGACGACGCTCCTAAAAACTCTAGGCCTGCTTTGAGGTGGAGAGGGGGAGGAGAATATGAGAGGCAAGCAAAGACTCTAGCCCATGAACCACTGAATCTCTCCTATTTATAGAGGTCTCTTGTCAACTTAACCCTAATAGATCATCCCCTATTGAATATTGGATCTTCATCCAACTACCCAAGCATCTTAGATTAGTGGATCTCTATCGAATAATATCTCATGGGCTCTTATTGGATCTTATCCATGAGATCCAATAATTTAGGGGCTTATTGGATATCCAATAAGATAAGGGCTCCGACGGATATCTCATATCTAAACCTCTACTCATCGCAACGCCTACCATATATGTGTGACCCTCTAGGCCCAATATCGAGCTGGCCGTGAGTCATACCTGTCAGGACTCCTTCTAGCTTAATAAATTATTATTTCCATAATAATTCACTCGACTCATCGACTGCGGACGTACTATGCCACTACGCCGTAGTCCCTAGACGATATAGGAGAATCCAATCTATTAGACCTATCTATCCTCAGTTACCATGTACCTATAGTCCCTCATCCATCTAATATCTCAAAGACCATATACCGGGCATGCTGTTGTCAGACCCATACGATTTTTACTCGAGTCTTGCTCTAATTGGATTCTCCCGAAGAACTCTTTCTCTCTCAATCTGAATGACCATAGCTAGAGATTTGTTTGAGTAAGAACACATGAGACATTTCTCTCATGACACCGAGAGTGGATGATCCTCTATAGACACTCAATAGCCCTCGTAAGATTGACTACCACTCCCGAAGATCGGTTGTGCTAGATTTGAGACATCCAAACCTATAAGTTTGGTATCAAAGAGTGGAGCACTCATATATGACATCCTTGGGGTAAGTCTAAGAACCAAATACACCACTGGGACTACGAAATTTCTATTTGATAATAAGGCATCATCAATCATCCAACATTTCGTAAGTGGATCAATCAATGAACTCATTCTCCAATGAGCACCTGTATTGTATCCCTAGTGTCCCCACATGAGCAGCTATGAGATCACCTGTATCCATCATATGGATGAGTATACAGCACACCAGTCTGTCCGGTTGTCTCGACGTCCCTCTCGAGTAACCTATGACTGAGATTATTTAGGATATATGTTTAAAGGTGAATCGGTCTCATTATCATGATCACATCATGATCCGATTCTCATTGCACAGATTTAAGAACATCACAATATATATATATATATATATATATATATATATATATATATATATATATATATATATATATATATATATATATATATATATATATATATATATATATATATATATATATATATATATATATATATATATATATACACACACACACACACACAACAAGCAATATAAATTGATAAATTCTAAAATATAATAAGAAAAAAAGACTATGTGTCAAGTCACATGTGCCATCACTCACGTGATTGGCTTATTGGGCACCTATGACTAGCACCATAGGTTAGATACTTCTTGGTTGTCACCTCCTATTCTTCTTTCCCCTTTTCCTTCTTAGATAGCAAGTGTGGAGATTTATGTAGTGATTTGAGGAGCGTTAACATATATTTAAAAATTTTAAGATTTTTATTTTTTATGTTCTTCCACTGTGCATGTGATATCGGCCCTTGATTTCCCTATAGAATCTTCATGCCAAGTATTTGTTTCACCGATCGTAAGTCTTTCATGGCAAAAGACTTACTTAGTTCTTTTTTAAGTTTATCAATTTTACTAGCATCATGGCTAACAATCAATATATCATCAACATATAGTAGGGGAATAATGAAATCATTATCTAAAAACTTTCTTGTAAATACACAATGATCAAATATAGTTATATTGTACCCTTAACTCATCATAAAGGAATCAAACTTGTTATACTACTATTTGGATGCTTGTTTGAGTCCATATAAGTTTTTTCTAAGCTTACACACTAGATTTTCTTTTCTCTCGACTTTGAAACATTCTGATTGCTCCATATGAATTTTTATTTCTAAGTCATCATGAAGAAATGTAGTTTCACATCAAGTTGCTCAACTTCTAAATTCAAGGGGGTAACTAAACCAAGAACAATTCGGATATGAGACATTTTCACCATAGGAGAAAATATTTTTTCAAAGTTAATACCTTATTTTCTGACTGAATCCTTTCACAACTAGTCATGCATTGTATCTTTGTTGTGAGCTATTATTTTCAATCTTCAATTTATAAACTTATTTATTCTTGAGAGCTTTTTTTTCCTTAAGATAATTTTACTAAGTCATATGTGTGGTTTTCAAGAAAGGATCTCATCTCTTCTTGTATGGCTTTAGCCCACATATTCTTGTGCTCATATAGAATAGATTCTTAGTATGTTTCTGGCTCTTTCCTTTCAGTAAGCATAACATACTCATGTGGAGGATATCTAATAGATGGTTATCACTCTCTTGTGGATCTTCTCAATAAAATCTCAACTAGTGGTGGAGGTGCTTGTTCAAATTGTTTAGTTGGTTCAACATTATCAATTATAGG
Organism: Musa acuminata AAA Group; assembly: GCF_036884655.1. Classification (NCBI taxonomy): domain Eukaryota; kingdom Viridiplantae; phylum Streptophyta; class Magnoliopsida; order Zingiberales; family Musaceae; genus Musa; species Musa acuminata. The sequence goes on along the minus strand of NW_027021349.1, from coordinate 1,736,028 downwards.
AGCATCATTATTGACATTTTTACCAAAATCTTCTTGTTCATCTCCCCCAAGATCATCATAAACTATAGGTGGAGGGACTAGACCCAAACTCCAAGGAATATAAACAGAGGTTTTTGGCTTCTCAATATTGTCACCATCATCAAATAATTGGTCTTCAACAAACATAACATCTCTGCTTCTAATAATATTCTTATTCACTGGATCCCATAATTTATACACAAACTCTTCATGACTATACCCTGAGAAGATATATGCTTTTGCCTTAATATCATGCTTGAACCTCTCATCTTTGGGAATATGAACAAATGATTAGCATCCAAAGACTCTCAAATGATCATAAGATATTTTTTTCCCTTCCATACTCTCTTTGGAATATCACCTTTCAGAGGAACTGATGAAGAAAGATTTATCAGGTCAATTGTAGTTCTTATAGCCTCCTCCAAAATGGCTTAGGCAACTTGATATAAGAAAGTATACACCTAATCATTTCTTTAATAGTTTTATTCATCCTTTTCGCCATACCATTTTGTTAAGGAGTTTTAGGAACTATTTTCTCAAGCCTGATACCATGAAACCTGTAATAATTCTCTAAAAGACCCTTGTACTCGCCATCATTATATGCTCGAACCACTTTAGTTTTTTGCTAGTTTTTCTTTTAACACTAATATAAAACTTTTAAAAATATCAAGTACTTGGTCTTTAGATTTCAAAGCAAAAGCTTAAACTTTTCTAGAACAGTCATCAATGAAAGTAACAAAATAAAGAGCATCTCCAAGAGTTCTAGTTTGTATAGTATAGACATTAGTGTAAATCAAATCAATAACATTTGATCTTTTAGATAGTTGATAAGTATGAAAGACAACTCTATGTATTTTTTCAACTAAGTAATAATCACAAGATTTAAGAGATGTACCTTGCAACTCCTATAAGAACTGTTTTATAGTAAGAGTTTGAAGTCCATTCTTGTTGATATGACTAAGTCTCTTATACCAAAGATCTATACTTACACCCTTTTGAATTACATTAATCTCTCCTCTATATAGCTTAGCTTATATGACATTGAAAGAGTTTAGCTTATTTTCTCTCTCTATAATTAGAGAACTTTTAGTGAGCTTCCATTTACTTTGACCAAAATAGTATATAAATCCCTCATTATCAAGTATGCTTGTAGATATCAAGTTAAATGAATATCTGAAACATGTCTAATATCTTTAAGTATCAATTTGCTCATAGTACTGGTCTCCAAGCAAATATCTCAATACCCATAATATTATATGTATCACTGTTTCTCATTCTAACATTACCAAAATCACTAGCAGTGTAAGATTTAAAAAAATCATTATGATAAGTAATATGAAATGAAGCACCAGAGTTAATTACTCACTTACTGTCCTAAGCTGTAAGACTAATACATCAATCACAAACAATAATGATATCACCTTCAACGGTAATTGCATTGGTCTATTTTTTATTTTTCTTCATTTCATTCTGTTCTCGCTTCCAAATCCTACACTCTTTCTTCATGTGACCTAACATATTATAGTGGAAACTCTTGATATCTCTTCTAGAATTGGATCTTCCTCTATAACCATGTGGATTTCTATTATGACTTCTTCCACGTCTTTCTTGCTTTTTAATAATAAGTGTACTAGAAGAAGATTCTTCATGTTCTTTCTTTCTAGTATCTTCATTTATCAAACTATCTTTAACCATGTCTATAGTTAGAATCCCCTTTGGCGTAGAGTTATAAATAATCACCACATATATTTTCCAACTTTCCGGTAAGGAGCTTAGAAGTAATAATCTTTGCATCTCATCATCTATATTCATTTTCATAGCAACCAGCTTATTTACAAAACTCTAAAATAAGCTTGTATGCTCAATAATATTAATATTATCTTTATACTTTAAATTGATAAGCCTTGTAAGGAGAGAAATTCTATTTTTCATTGTCTTTTTCATAAAAAAGATTTTCTAACCTTTGCTAATCAATATCAATTATGGTTTTATCAGAAATATGCTCATGTAAATTTATATTCATTCATCTTCTAATATAGGTAATAATCTTTCTATGTTGAGTATTTCATTGCTCATCTTCCATGGTAGAAGATTTGTCTTTAACTTTAATATGCTTATATAAATATTTACAATAGAGCAAATCTTTCATTATATGCCTCCAAGTAGAATAATTTGATGAGTTCAATTTAATCATATCATATGACTCTTCCATTTCAATCATACAAGAAAAACTAGCACCAAACAACTTGGAGCTCTGATATCACTTGTTGGGAAAACTAATATAGCAGAATAATTCTTTTCCCTCTTTGTGTATCAAAATAGGTTTCCCATCAAAATACCAACTTATTACCAAATATAAATATTAACCAAAGAAGCATAAATAGTAGAACAATAAATCAATCACAAAGTGAGACACTGAATTTTTTATGTGAAAAACCCAATACGAGAAAAACTACGGAACCGTAGTCCACTTCAAATTTCTACTATCACCAATAATGATAATATGTTTATAATAAATGTTCTCCAAAATAATCAAAAAATCATAATAACATCAAGAACATATATCTTGACTCAACAATAACATATCATCATCACCATAGATGAATTTTATGAAAGAAAATTTTTAGAGAGGATAAACCATAGATAAAGATTATTGTAAGAATTATTCACATAAAATTTAGGTCAAAATCGATGAAATTTAGCACTTGATCATCTAACAAAAAAATCTCAAAATCTTAATTTTCTCTTTCCTCTTCTCTTTGTGTTGCTTTTCTCGGCACCCCAACTGTTCTCGGCACCCCAACTGTTCGCTGCATACACACATTCGCTGCACACATTTATTTTTTTATTTTTTAATAAATCAGATTTGGGCTCAATGCCCAAATCGATCAGTCCAAGCTCACATATGGCTGGACCAACAACTAGTTTGAAAGATAAAACCATCATATGATGAGACAACGAGAAACTAGAAAAATATTATCCAGAAGATGCAATCAGATCCTCAAGAAACACTTTCACATAATTTGGATGTCTAAAAGTGTGAGAAAGTTGCAGGTTAAGTGGATAGATGCATTAGAAATCAAGTTTAGTATGAGTTAAACTATGTTTAGATTTAGACTTTTGTTTTCTGATACTTCAGCAGCATTTTTCAGAGTTAATCAGTCCAAATGATTCAATTATATTAGGTTAAAATGAAAAAGCTAATAGATGTTTTCCTATTGCTTGATGACATACGAACTCAAAACCATTGACCAAATCAGCAACAATCTCAAATGAGAAAAGATCATATGTCCTCTTAGATAGAGAAAAAAAGAGCATACGAATACAGATAAAATATAATTCATGACCTACACCTTGAGAAATATTTGATGTTCTGATGTGCTTTGTTGCTCAATTGTAAGCTTGACTACATTGTATGCAGTTAAGTTTCTTCCAAATATTTCCACAAGCAAGACCATATGATATCCTTTACTCATCAACATCTCACAAATAATTGGATTTAGATGTTGCATTTTGCATGATCCACTGAATCCACATCCTCATCATCATGATCAATCCAACTTTCCCCCACTCTTAGCGCAGTACCTTTTGACTAAATCACATAGATAAATTATATATAAAAGTACCCAAACGAGTTCATCTTTGTTGTATATATTCATCTCAAAGAAATAGTATAAATTATAACTCTATGCATGAGCAGGATAAATATTGACCATAAAGCAAATAAAAAACTAGATCGGATGGATTCCTGTCAAATGTAAGTACAAGGCTTGAACTAATAAGTGATTATGATTTGGCCACATGAATCATGATCACCTCCATAATTTGTCTCCAAAAACCATATTTCTTTTCACTTGCAATGTTTTCTTCATGCGAATAAAATGATTTCCATATACTTATACTTCATTATTCAGATATGCACGCATTCATGCATGGCTTTGTAGAGCTTGAGTTAGCTCGCAGGAGAGACCAAATAACATGTCACCCTATTTCAATCTCTTTTCTTTCCCGATCTATGAGCACCTCTTGTTAGATTACGTGATACTCTTTAATTAGACAAAATATATTATAAATTTGATTATATTCTGAATACAGTTGTATACTAGTAGAATTCCTTAAGAGATTGAACCTTGATGGAAGAGACTCTTCTAATTATCATCTAGACCATTTGTTCTCACTTATAAAAGCATGGGACATCCTAAAGATGAAACATCATATTAAGATTATAAATCTATTCTCAATCTCTCTTACACTCTAATCTATCATTTATAGTGGTCTTATTAATGATAGAAAGAGAGAGAAGATTATAAAAGCATCTATACCTTTTGCTCTCACCTATAAAAGCATAGGACCTCGTAGAGACAAAACATCAGTTATTAAGATTATAGATCTATTCTCAATCTCTTTTACACCCTAATTCATCACTTATAGTGGTCATATGAAGGGTAGAAAGAGAGAGAGAAGATGAGTCTAGTTCTTCTTGCATATCAGTTTCGCTATAGCTTTCGGATCCAATGACAATGTACTTGCAGATCAGATAAAAGCCTTCTAAATAACATCAAAAGGTATTCATTGTAAATCTTGATATATTATTATTTGATTTCGATTTAGGCATTAATTTTTTTCATGTAATAATAGCATAATTTTATATTTTATATTTATAATTTATATCTTTTAAAATTAAATAATTTGAATCTATTTATTAGCACCATTCACTCATGAAAAGGAGTTATTCGATTTTGATTTATGATGTTTGAATGATTTATTTATGTTGTCGATCTACTTTCTGATTTCGTCCATCCTATAGCCTGCCTATGAGCGATGTGAGATTCCTTATGTTTAATTAACAAATAATTATTAATAACTTATTATCAATGAATATATTATTGAGGGTGCTAGCATTCAGTGTCACTAGCCCAATCATAGGCAGGTTGTGTACAAGTGTTACTATATGCAGTGGAAGCGTCATGGAGTGCGATAACTAGTGGCGATCACATGCACAGCTACTTTTATGAAGTAGACTTGCAGGGATTGGCTTGCCTTGGTTGTAAGCAGTTATAACAATGTCACTACCTGTGATGACTATAGTACTGCCTTTGATTGATGACTGCGACAATGCCATTGCAACGATGTTTGTTAACCATAGCCGACATCATCTAAACACCGAAGGCTGTAATTTCCAATGACTATGTGGCAAACAAGAATAGCCATGACGACCAATGGGGTAACTTGGTGAACATATGAGCACAACCGCACATTGTAGTGATTGTGTGGGATTGTCGATCCGTGTGTGTGCACAACCATGCGTTGGAATGATGATTGACGATGCTTGGTCAGTGACGCATGGCCGCAAAGGTGTTCCACCAGTGAGGAATCCATGCATGATGAGAACATCCACACGTGGGTGCGACAGCATAGTGCAGCGAACGGTAAGATCATTGGTCAACTACATGAGAATAGGCATGTGGCCATAGGTGGCGATCACATGTCTCACACAATGGCAATCAAGAAGAGAAGAAAAAAAAATTGGGTTTCATTTATTAAAATTATAATTTTACACTTATAAATATTTTAATTCTAATTTATGTCCTTTTGATCATTCTACCTTTCAAGAATCATATTTTTTTATTATATATTCCAAAATAAATTCATATTTTATACTTCGAAAATTAGATTTTTTTATTTACATCCTCAATTACAAAATTATCTAATTTGATTTATTTTGATCAAGTATTTTGAATAGATTTGATCTTGGTTATATTTTGACTGCTTGACTAGATTTAGATTTAACTAATCACATTTTGATCAAATTTGGAAAAGTTAAAATTTTGATTAATTTTTAACTTTGATCAAATTTAATTTTAATTAACTTGATTGAATTAATGTTTAGTAAAATTTTAAGCCTGCTTAACTAAGTAGAGATGATTTGTCTAATTTAGGGTTCCATATGAAATTAAAAATATAAATTATGATTTTTTATAATTTTCTCATATGATATATTGATAAAATTTTGCATGTGATAAATAAATTTTAATTATTATTTTGGATATTTATTTAGTTATTCATATGCATATATTTAAAATTATGAAATGATACTTATTTTTCACATAAAAATATAATTTATATTTTATCATTACTACATCTATCACATGAGTTTTTTATTTTATGCTGATTAATGCTTAATAATTATTATGATCATTGCTTATTATTATTAAATTATTTCAAGAAATTAGATTAAAGGATATTTGATAAATATTATTTGTAACTTTTATCTTTAAATTTTATCTGACTAGTAGAATATCAAACTGGTCTTTTAGTCACTAAAATGGCCTTTTAAATATTATAATAAATATTTTTATTTATTAGATATTTTAAGTTATCATACTGGTCTTTTAACCACTAAAATGACCTATACAATTAATTTATAATATTATATTAAAGAATTCATAATAACACATATAATTATGACATGTAGATAATCTTAAAGAAGGATGAGCCTTGAAGTACGAGACTTCGGTTAAGTGTTGTTGAAATTGATCACTTATTTTCTTATTCCTTACCAATATGAAATTACTCTTATTTCTCACTCAAACTCTATTTTACACATGAATATTTTTTAATAAAAATAATTAATTTATTTACAAAGATAATAGATACATATACACCGTCAATTTATAGATTGTTTTAGTTTAGAGGTATACATCCTGTCTTGTCTTGGAAAGGCTAAGGGAATTTGGAGTCCAGCACTTATCATCCATGCTCTCAGCTTTTGTACTCCAGATTATGACTTTGAATCCAAAGTTCTTTAGGATGTATAATATTGGAAATACAGATGCAAAGTTATACCTTAGAATATGTTTTCTTGGTTTGATACAGATGGAAGGCCTGTGGATGAGAGAGAGTCTATACTTGCAATTTGGAAAGCAGTCAATCTAAGGATAGGTTCTGAGTTAAATTTAGAGAAGAAAATGCTGTCACTTTCCTAAAAACTCTTTCATATTTCTTGAACACTCTGGTCCTGCAATCAACTATAAGTTCTAAACATAAATGATATCAGTTGTCTAAAGAGAAACATAGATCTTGTTCGCTTCTTGTACAACAAGAAGATAGATGAGGAGTTGAGGAGTACTTCAAACCAGTAATATCTTGGATGAGTCCAAAATAAACCTATTTATAGCATTAAAAATAAAGCATTTACAAGCTTTTTAAAATAGTGCATAAAACAACCCACATTCATCCGCTTTGAATTTGTTTTAAAGTGGATGAATGGTAACTACTACTCCTATTACCTTCGTTGAGATTACACTCATTTGCATTAGTTTTATCATAACCATCTCAATTCAAAATGATTATAACAACTTGAAGATGCCCTTGCAAGAAATAAAATTTTTCTTTTAGTAAAACTTTAGTAAAGATGTTGGCCAACTAGAGTATTTCATTTGAATCTTTTTTTTCATTCTAAGTGATGTCAAACTTCAATATCTTTAGTGCATCTATGGAAAACAAGATTCTTTATCATTATAATAATAGACTTTTGTCGTAGTAGATTTTATTTAGTCCATCTTACTTATTTTTAAGATCTATTTGAACTATTGGAAATCAAATTATTTTACATGCTGTGCTTGAAGCCGTAATATATTTTGCCTCGTAGTTTGAGAAAATAATACATTTTTGTTTTTTAGTTGTCCATGATATCACCCTTTAACGAGTATAAATCTTCTAAGTTTTTTTTTCTATCGTTTGCAAAACCAGCCCAATTACTATCAACATAAGAATATAATTTAAATTATTTTATCTGCCCATAATGGATGTCATAATTGAAAGTTCCCATGATATATATAAAAACTCTTTTAACTACTCCAAAATGATATTTTGCTAGGAGAACTTAGATAACAAACTAACTGATGACCTTAAATATATGAGATATATTAGCCTCCAATTAAACTTTTGTAATATTTCTCATCTGTTTTTTAAACTCCATCATCTAACATAAGTTTATTATTTGTATTCATTTTGAGTACTTACTAGCTTATAAGCTATCATATGAAACCTTTTTAACAAATCTCTAGTATATTTTTCTTAACATAAAATTTTTTTTTTACATCTTGAATAATTTTGTAACATCCCACTCCTAATTTTACACATATCTCATATTTTAGTTTAATTATTACTATAAAGAGTATAGCTAAAAAAATTGACAGTCTTAAAAGTAAGATATGCTAACTTACTAAACAAAAAGATAGGTCTTCCCCTTTACATAATATTTATATAATATTTAAAAATGATTTTTGACACCTTTACATAATATTTATATCTACTCAAAAGAAAAAATACACACATAGCACGTCTAAAATTTATACATATAAAAATATTCATAGGTTATCATCTATGTTTATGTTTGGGCTAACATGGTATCACGGACTTAGCTGAAATTGTCTAAGTCGTGAGGTACTATTGCGACAAAGTCATAAACTTAGTTGAAGTTGTCTAAGTCATGAAGCACTCTTGCACCAATATTTCGAACTTAGTTGAGATTCCATAAGTCATGAAGCATCCTTACGATATGCGTTTGCAAAAGGTCAACTAATTTACAACCTCATTTAAGGCTCATAGGACTTGTAAATGAGTAAGTTGATTAGTTCAAAAACGAGCGGTGGATAAGTCTCGACGTCTCACGAAAAGGAAAGCTTTACAAACAATTTAGCAAATACTTCGAGTGCAAGAGAGAACAGAGAGGAAGGAGAAAACAAAGACTTTAAAAGGCAAAACAAATAGTCGTAAGTCCACAAATGACTGCTCACCGAGTGTCAAGCGTGATGGCAAGTTCCCATCAAGTTAACATGTGAACTTATATATATCGATCAACGCACAATACTACCTTGAAGCCCTATCCACCCTTGTGCCACCTTGGGAGTTCCAAGGGTTTGAGATGGCTAATGTTTCACGCATGACTGTGGTTTGCAAAAAAATAGGTCGTGGCATGCGAAAATGGAGCCATTTTGGGGCAATTTTACCCTGTGTGATGAGCAGTCACACTGTAGTGTTGTGAACTATTCTTGCTTATATTTTTCTAGCAAAAAAATACAAACCCAAGGTAAAACATGCTACCAAACATCTATACAAGCATACAAAGGTGATGAATGGTTTGTTGAATGAAGATGTTGCGGATGCACAATAATCTTTTGTGATATTCTTCCCCATTTAAATTGTCGACGCCCTCGTCAATACTTGCTGATAGGCTTTGATGATTGCTTTTTCATGTTATAGGGCATCTTCTAGCTCCCAACCAATTTCTATTTAGGGAAGCTTTCGTCAATTCACCAAGTATTCAGTTTGCTCTCCATTGGGTAGGTTTGTCTTACGATCCACTAAAATAGTTTTAACTCGCTTCTCGTAAGAGGCTATGGAGGGGGGTAACTGAGTTGGAACACTTCGGGAAATATTTTGCGGATATGAGTGGTAGGCTTTTGTTACTTGCGTGGAAGATATTGTGAATTTTGAGCCATGTTAGTAGTTGCAACTTGTAGGAGACATTGCTTAACCTATTGATAATTGGGAAGGGTTCTTCATACTTGCATATTAATCCCTTATATACTTTTTGCTTAAAAAATTAGAGTGATGCTAATTGGAGCTTCATGAACACCAAGTTACCAATTTTAAACTCCTATAGTTGCCTTCGCAAGTCTACCCACTTCTTCATCTTTTTGGCCGCCTTCTCCAAGTAAGCCCGCAAAATATCTGCATTTCAATGTCATTCCTTCACAAAGTGATATACTAATAGACTACCCCTAGTATAACTGATCGCCAAGGTATGAGGAGTCGATGACTGCTATTCTATAATGATCTTAAAGGGGCTTTTATTGGACGTGGAGCTCCACTATAAGTTGTAGGAGAATTGAGCAATATCCAATAACTTCACTCAATCCCATTGGTTGGCACTCATGAAGTGCTGAAGATATTGCTCAAGGGGTGGAGGCTTGTGGAGAAGTATAACTTAGACCATAGCAATTTGAATACTTTAGTTTAGAATCATCTCAAGAAATGAGCATCTTGATCACTGATGATATTGTACGGGACTCCCCAATACTTCACAATATTTTTCATCACCAACTTGGCCACCTCCTTTCTTGAACATTGTAAGGGTATAGTAATGAATGTTGCATACTTTGAAAATCGATCGACCACTATGATTATCGATTCGAGTCCCCTTACTATTGGCAAGCTTAATATGAAGTCCAAGGAAATACTCTCCCACGATCTTTTTAGTACGGGAAATTGCTCCAAAAGTCCCATTGGCTTCCACTACTCTACCTTGTCTTGTTGGCAAGTAAGGCATGTTCAAACAAATTCCTCCACATCAGTCCTCATCTTCGGCCATTAGAAGACCCTCTCCATGAGAGCTAATATTTGGTGAATGCTTGAATATCTAACCCAAAAGGAATTGTGATACTATCTCAAAAGTTCATGCCTCAAATTGTTCGCTCGAGGAACATAAACCCTATTTCTTTTAGTGTAGACGAGCCTCTCTTGAACCTAAAATTATTATGTCTTATCTTCTTTGATTTGTTGCATTAGGGTTACTACTTGGGGATTATTGTGCAATCCATCTCTGATCCTAGAAAGGAGGTTGGAGTGCAACTAACTTGCTTGGCCTCTGCCTTCTAACTACATGACATTCACTAGCTCCACTTTTTGACTCGGTGCATCAACTATGACATTTGCTCTATCGGGCTTGCACTCCATTACTATATCAAATTCAATTAGGAAGTCTTGCCATCGTGCTTACTTTGGAGAGAGTTTCTTTTGAGTTTAGAAGTATTCAAAGTGATGTTCTCCGTCTTTAGCACAAATGACAATCTAAGAAGATAGTGCCACCAAACTCATAGATAGTAAACCACCACTGTCATCTCCTTCTCATACATCAGATACCATCGCTCGGTTTTATTGAGCTTGCAGCTCTTTTAGGCCACCAAGTGACCCTGTTGCATGAGTACTCTCATAATAGCGAAGTTTGAAGCATTTGTAGGAACTTTGAAGGGCTTCCCATAATCCGATAATTTGAGTACTGGTTCTTCTAACACGATAGCCTTTAGGTCTTAGAATGCCGCTTTACATTTGTCGGACCATCGCCAAGGCTATTCCTTCTTTAACAATTCCAACAGTGGAGCTGTGTACTTTGAATGCCCTACTATGAAGCGTCGATAATACTTAATGAAACCAAGGAAGGATTTTAGCTCCGACACCTTCTTTAGTATTCACTATTTCACCATTGCTTACACATTTGATTTATCCATCCAAATGGAACCGTTGCTAATTCGGTGCCCTAAGAATAAAATCTTCGTTTGAGCAAAGTAGTACTTCTTCATTTTTACAAATAAAGTGTTCTACCTAAGAACCTTGAAAATTATTCGAAAGTACTCGACATGCTCCTTGAGCATTTTGCTAGTCATAAGTGCCCTACATGTCAATCACGTAAGTGATGACACGTGTGACACGATACACACTCTTTTTGTTTATTATTATTTATTGATATTTTTTCACTTTATATTGTTTGTTACATATATTATGATGTCCATGGATTTGTGCAATGTTAATTAGATGATAATATGATCATGATAATGAGACTGATTTACCTTCAAACATAGACTTTGAATAATCCCGATCATAGATTACTCAAGAGGGCAATCAAGATAACCAGACATACTATTGTGCTACATACCTATTTATATGATGGATGCAGTTGGTCTCATAGCTGCTTGTGTGGGGAGATCAAGGATATAATGCAGGTGCTCATCAGAGAATGAGTTCACTGATTGATATACTCATGGAATATTGAATGGTTGATGACACCTCATTGTTAGACAATAATTCCATCATCCCAATAGTATATCTAGTACTTAGACTTGTGACATCAAGGATGTCCTGTATAAGTATTCCATTCTTTGATAATAGACTTATGTGTTTGAAAGTTCCAAATCTAGCACAATCGGTCATCGGGAGTGGTAGCCAACCTTATAAGAGCAATTGAATATCGATAGAGGATTATCTACTCTCGATATCATGAGAAGAATATCTTATGTGTTCTTACTTAAGCAAATTCTTAGCTATGGTTATTCAGATTAAAAGAGAGAATTCTTCGGGAGAATCCGATTCGAGTAAGACTAGAGTAGATTCCGTATGGACCTGACAATACCATGCTTAGTATACAGCTTTTGGGATATTAGATAGATGAAGAACTATAGATATAAGATAACTGATGACAGATAGGTCCAATGGATTTGATTCCCTTATATCGTCTAGGGACTACGATGTAGTGCCTAGTATATCCATAGTTGATGAGTCGAGTGAATTATTATGGAGATAATAATTCATTGAGTTAGAAGGAATTCTAGCAGGTATGACTTACAACCAACTTGATATTATGCCTAAAGGGTCATATACATATGTCCATAGTTGATGAGTAGAGGTTCAAATATAAAATATTTGTTAGAGCCCTTATCTTATTAGGTATCCAATTATTGGATCTTGTGAATAAGATATAATAAGAGCAAATGAGAGATTATTCGGTAGAAATTCACTAATCTAAGAGGCTTGGGTAGTTGAATGAAGATTCAGTACCCAATAGGATAGGATCCATTAGGGTTAAGTTGACAAAAACCCTTATAAATATGAGGGAATCAAAGGGGGCACAAGCTAGACTCCTTTTAGTTGCCACCTCCTATTCTCCTCCCTCCCTTTCCTCCTTAGTCGATAGCTCCAGTTTGGTATATATGGATAATAAGAAAGGGCGGCTCCTTTTTTATCGTGTGATGTATGTGAAGAGAAAGATCGTATGGTGATTTGATGAGCATCTTCGTCACATCTAGCATTTGGATCACTGCTAGAAAGGAGGATAGTTGACCTCCTTCATTCGCTTCCACAGATCTAGCATTGAGATTGTTCTACATATATCTCTTCTTGACGATCATTAAGAAATACTGATTTTACGTTTAGTTAGAATATTTTTAACTTTAAGCTACTAATAGAAGAACTATTCTTTTCATCTTCATCAATACAAATACAACTGGAGCAAAAGTTTCATTGTTGCAAATAACTCTTTGCAACGAGTCCTGTAATGTATTTTTAGATTGTACCACCTTCGTTGCAATAATATCCTTTCCTTTTTTAAGGTTAATGAGATAATAATTTTTATTCTTTTCAATTAATACTATTTCAGCATCCGTAGCCTTTCTCCACTCCTTTTCCTTTAAAGCTTTTCAAATTTCGGTAAGTAAAGAATGCAATTTCATATGATTCATAAATTTCGGTAAGTAAAGAATGCAATTTCATATGATTCATAAATTTCGGTAAGTAAAGAATGCAATTTCATATGATTCATAAATATCTACTAAAGAATGTACTTTTCTTAGAGGAAATCTGAATTTTCCTGACTTAAGGAACCTTCTGAAGAGTTTGTGTTTGGAATTGTAGTTGTAGGAAGTTTTGGTTGCTGTAACTCTTGAATAGTTTATATATTTGCTAATTTTTCTTCCTAATTCCAAGCAACAATCTCATAATAAATGACATCTCATGATATCACAAGCTTGTTAGTATTTAGATTGAATAATCTATAACCTTTAGATTCATCACTAAAACTAATAAAGAACAATTTTTTACCTTTTTCATCAAATTTGTTCATATTTAGAGATTATATGCATATCCAATATTGCCAAACACTTTTAAGATAACCAATCACTGATTTCTTTTATGTCAATCTTCATATGAGTTTCTATATTAAGTATGACCTTTGTAGGAGATTTATTCAGAATATAAATTGCAATACGAATGGCATCTATCAACAAAAATATTAGGCAAACTTCTATGAGAATCTTGAATTGAAGAAATATAAGGAAAGTCTCTGACTTTTCATATAAAAAATAAACCTACATCATTCTAGTAAAGATAAAACACATTCATTAACACAAAGGGCCACATATATCATCATGAATAATTTCAAGGGGTGATTTTGCTCTCGAAAAAGTTTTAGGAATTGGAAGTGTATGTATTGTTCCATAAATACAACCTTTACATACTTTCTTACTTCAAGATGAGGATGTCTAATTACCATATTCTTCTACTTAAGCAATTGTAGACCCTTGATATTAAGATTGACCAAATCTCAATTGTCATCAAGTAAGTATATCAATATATTTAGTTTTGAAAGCTATTTCTTCCATTAGCATAATAAGAGGAAAACCTTATTCAAACTTGTAGAATTAGCTGCTATAGAAGTAATCTATATGGGGTTTGGGTCCGACGATCCGTTGACTCATTATCATCTTTTGGAAGAAAGTTTTGATAGAGAAATTATGCTTTTACTGTAATAAACATAACTTAGAATAAAAAAAGTTAATATACTTCTACAAAGAATTTAAAGCACATAAAATAGGAAACTAAAGCAAAGAGTCATTGAGTGATGATTGCCCAAAAGTTCTCGCACGATATGTTCGGACAAATCATGATAGAACACTTGCTTCTGGAAGAGCTATTATTTGTTAAGGTTGCCATTATATTTTTGGATGTTAAGGATGATGACGAAGCTATTGTTCTATGGCAATTCTCTATTATAAAATTCTACCATAGGTTGAAAGAAAAAACATCTTACTTGCTAATCTTAATTGCTGTTGGAGAAGGATTGCCAAGACTTTCTTCCTTTTCTAATCATCTTCTTCTTCTACTACTATTACTCTTGGTTAGGAAGTTATCTTAAGCCAACTAGAAGGCTAGATAGAAAGAAGAAGAACATTACTGTTTCTTTTCTCTTTCTCAATTTAGGATCAGTTGGCTTCAGAGTACAACTTGAATTGCTTTGGAGATACTTTAAATGGGCTCTCCTCCTAGCTAAGTAAAGACTTGGAGAGTCCTAATGCATTTAGGACTTGGAGAGTCCAAATGCCTTAGGACTTTGGATATGAACCTATTCTTGTTAGACCTAACCTCATTGGATTCAATTGAGTTTGAGTTGAGAATAGTCACATTGGATTTAAATTAGATTTCAAGTGGTATGAGTTGAATTGGACTTCACTGAGAATTCATTTTGAGCCAAATTTGAGTAAGATTTAAATTGAATTGAATTTAGTTTTTGAACTTACGATCCAACTTAGTACTCCAACTAAAACTCTAATTCGATCGAATTGAAGTTTAGTTCGAATTATGCTAGATCATTCTTGATCAAGCAAATTTTTTTTCGATAAAAAATTCTACATTGATTATCACCGAATATAACAGAATAACATTTTTGCAAAAGTTAATCAAATGCTTAAGAGACTATGAGTCAAAATTTAGCATATTAAAATATCACTTATGAATTTTTTTGTTACCTCCCTTAGTATATACAAAAATAATCCTCCTTCAAAGCTTTCCATCTCCAAGTCTTAGTATATACAAAAATATTTTGATTCTCTGTTATATGATTGCTATAACTATTATTATCAAGCACTAAACATTTTACGCTTTTTGTTGAACATTCACACAAGAGAGAGCCACGTCAACCCTAAAACATTGTTCATCAGTGACTCGCCATCGCTGTATAGCACCGAAAGTGTAGCTTCTCCCGAGTGCACTACTCAATCGGCTACTGAATGTTTTGAGCAAATTGATAGAAGATAAGATTACCATTGCTTTTTCATCGTCAGCTCGGTGCGACAAATCTTTCCTCTTCGGCGAACCGCAATTGTCTTCTCCATTGCCACTATGCGCCAATGTTTGTTTCCTTCATCTGCGGCATCTCTAGTGCTGTGCTCACCAACATTGCCCACTTATTCCCTTCAAATTATCCAAAGGTGGCAACTACGCATCTTGGCGGGCACAACTTTCTAATCTTCTATTTGGCTATGATCTCCTAGGTTACGTTTGATGGCTCTCTCCAGTGTCCACCTGAAATGATCAACATCTCAGATGAACCCAGTCCAGTGCCAAATCCAACCCATAAACTATGGTTACGTCAAGATCGCCTCATCCTCCAAGCTATTCAAGCTTCCGTTGCTGGATCCATTGCCCCGCTGATATCCTCATGTACGACTGCTGTAGAAGCATGGTGCAAGTTACAAACAACTTTGGCAAATCGCTCGCGTACTCGCATGCTCGGTCTTCTCTCCAATCTGATGAAAACGAAACAAGAGGAAAGTACTATTGCTGATTATCTACAACATATCAAAGTTATCATCGATGATTTAGCTTTGATAGGTCATTCTCTCAGTGATGAAGAAGTCATAATCCATACCCTCAATGGCCTAGAAGGCGAGTATAAAGAACTGACAGCAACACTTCGGGCACGCGACTCACCAATTTTATTTGAAGAACTTTATGATAAGTTGATCAACTATGAGACATACTTGAAGCATGATGATAGGTTGCCCGGACCATCTATTACAGCTCAGGTCAATCAAAAATCCAAGAGGAAAAGCAACCAGTACAAAGAACTAGACAATTACATCTTATACATTTCATAGTTTCTTCTACAACTTCTATCTTTCTATATTCTTCGTTTAATTCTTATCATGGTTGATGAAAATAATAGAATATAAGAACAATGATTGAAGAAGCTTTATTGAAGAAATGAAAATGCTTCAATACATTAACATGTTCCCTCTCCTATTTATGGATTTCCCTCACAAGCGAGAGACTTCATGAGTAGGGCAAGAGCATATCACTGCTATTGTTGCAATTGCTGTTGCTGTGAGGGTAGGCTACCGTGGTGAGGAAGATAGAATTGGCCGTGGAGCCTCTTAGGAATGTGGCTGTAGCGGCGTTGGTCGCTGGCCGAAGACAAGGGTGAAGCTTCGCTTTTCTCAACGACGTTGGTCGTTGGCTAAAGGCAAAAGCGAAACTTCGCTTTTGTCACTGCTTTGATACCATGATGAAAATAATAGAAGATAAGAACAATGATTGAAGAAGCTTTATCGAAGAAATGAAAATGCTTCAATACATTAACATGTTTCTCCTGCAGATTAGGAAAAATGATTTCCCTCAACAGAATAGAGAGATTTCCTCATATAGTTGGGAAAATCTTATCTTCTATCACAAATCACATGATCTAATGCATTGCTTATTGATTTGTGGCTCAATCGTTAATAAGTTAGCATACTATGGACACATTCTCCAAACTCCTTCAATTCTCTCTCTTCTACCTCTCCCTAAGTAGTCTTCCAGAAGATAGGAGGATACGAATGACGAAGCTAAAATTGAAGACTTGATCAGACTTCCGCGTTTGATGATGACCAAGGAAATGAGGTCAGACTTTGGCATTCTGAAGATGCCAAACATCCCCAGTCCAACTCGAGTTCCTCTTTATTTCCTCTGGAAGCTCGACAACAAGACAATAAATCCAATTCCATGTCATGGATTGCCTCTTTTGCCTTGTGCTGCCACAGCTCTTGCAGAAACTAAGCCTGCATATTTCTCCCACCATTATCCACCACCACAACCAATCTATTTGTCTTCAACCCTTCGATCATGGCCGGCAGTATGCCCGTCTTCCATCCGCCGAACGACTTGGCGGCGCCCGCCGAACCTGGTTCGCCCATCATGGTTGCTCCGTTGCTGCCCAAGTCATCGCCCCGCAGGAGGAACTTGTCGTGGCGGTCCCGTGAGGGAAGGACTTCGTGGGAGGCGTTCCCCGTCGAGAATTTGGAGCGGTCGGGATCGACGCCTGTCGCTTCTTACCCCTCCAGGCGCTCCGACTCCGTGAAGCTCGGCTCGCAGAGGGAGATCAGCGACGACGAGGCTCGGCTCGTGTACATCAACGATCCCGAGAGGACCAACCAGCCGCTTAGATTCGTCGACAACTCGATCAGGACCGCCAAGTACTCCGTTCTCACCTTCTTGCCCCGCAACCTGTTCGAGCAGTTCCACCGGGTGGCCTACGTCTACTTCCTCGTCCTCGTGGGGCTCAACCAGATTCCGCAGCTCGGCGTGTTCACCCCGGCGGCCTCCGTGCTGCCGCTCGCCTTCGTGCTCGGCGTCACCGCCGTCAAGGACGCGTACGAGGACTGGCGGCGGCATCTTTCCGACCGCACCGAGAACAGCCGGACCGCCCAGGTCCTGGTCGCCGGCGGTGAGTTCCGGCCCAAGCGGTGGAAGGACATCGTCGTCGGGGAGGTCGTCAAGGTCGCTGCCGACGAGACGCTGCCCTGCGACATGGTCCTGCTCGCGACCAGCGACCCCACCGGCGTGGCCTACGTGCAGACTATCAACCTGGACGGCGAGTCTAATCTCAAGAGCCGGTACGCGAAGCAGGAGACGCAGTCGACGTCGCCGGAGGCGATGTCCGGCCTTATCCGCTGCGAGAAGCCCAACCGCAACATCTACGGGTTCCTCGGCGGTGTCGATGTGCCCGGCAGCAAACGGGTCTCGCTCGGCCCGGCCAACATAATCCTCCGGGGCTGCGAGCTGAAGAACACCAGCTGGGTCGTCGGTGTCGCGGTGTACACCGGGCAGGAAACCAAGGTGATGCTGAACAGCTCCGGCACACCGTCTAAGCGGAGTCGCCTCGAGGCGCACATGAACCGGGAGGTGATCCTGCTAGCCGTGGCACTCATCACGCTGTGCTCCATCGTCACGATCCTCGCCGGCGTGTGGCTCACCAACCACCGCGACGAACTCGACGACCTGCCGTACTACCGGAAGGAGGACTTCTCGGGCGCGGAGGCGGATACCTACGACTACCACGGGGTGGGGTTGGAGACGCTGTTCAGCTTCCTCAAGTCGGTGATCATATTCCAGGTGATGATTCCGATAGCGCTGTACATATCGATGGAGCTGGTAAGGCTTGGGCAGGCCTTCTTGATGACCCAGGACAAGAACATGTTCGACGAAGGGAGCAAGACGAGCTTCCAGTGCAGGGCGCTCAACATAAACGAAGACCTGGGGCAGATCAAGTACGTGTTCTCGGACAAGACGGGGACTCTCACGGAGAACAAGATGGAGTTCCTGTGCGCCAGCGTTGGCGGGGTCGACTACAGCGGTGGCGAGGAGGAAGCGCATTCGATCTCAGGTAATTAACTTGGACAACAGTGCTTCTTCCATCTTCCTTTCCCGCATCGATGATGTTATCCGGCAATGTGTTCATGCAGTTGCTGGGGAGACATGGCGGCCTAAAATGACCGTGAAGACCGATCCGGAGCTGATGAACGTGATGATGGGTGGGAAGGGAACAGAAAAGGCGAAACAAGCTCGAGACTTCTTCCTTGCACTGGCGACCTGCAACACCATCGTGCCAATATTGGTCGACACATCGGATCCGTCGCTCAAGCTCATCGACTACCAGGGCGAGTCGCCGGACGAGCAAGCCTTGGTCTACGCCGCTGCAGCTTATGGTTTCACGCTTCTAGAGCGGACTTCCGGCCATATCGTCATCCATGTCCTCGGTGAAAGCCAGAGGTATTGCTACTCCTCGTCTTCCCTTAGTGAATGAAAATTTCTAATACTACTATTCTTTCATCAAAATTGGGCCTTTTACCAACAAAAATCTCAACAAGAAGAAGGAGATTCGTCCATTACACTGATAGACGATTCACTTCTTTGACCTTATCATGATAAGATATGCCCAGCCTCTGACGCAATAACCACAAATAAATTAAGGGGAAAGGAAGTCTCATCACGTGTTGTGGTCGTCGTCGTCGTCTCGTTCCTTGCTTTAATCTCATATACTACCAATCCGAGAAGAAACGGGTGTTGGTCGCAATAGGAGAGGATGTCTGCCGTTGAACGTGGAATCCATGTTTGACTTTTACGAGGATACGTGGCAGTCTTATACATCGGTCTTTGACCGATTGCGAAGCTGCGTGGATTGACAACTCCTTCCAGTTTAATCATTGATTAACATATTGATATAATATATACATACTTAATTATCAACCTCATAATATATCTTAAGTTTATTAATTTCAGACTTTTTGAGTGATTTTGGATAATAATTAAGAATGTTTTGAAAAAAAATTAAAGATGATAATTAACATTTAAATTTAAATTTATATAATTTGAAAAATATTAATAATATTTATATACATTTATGGAGTCGAATGATAATAAAAAAAAGTGAGACCGTGTGGGTTATAGTATTTTTTTTAATGGATATACTTTGTTTTTTTTAATGGATATATATATATATATATATATATATACACACACACACACGGATTGGTCAAAATTGGTCAACTCCGACCCGGTCTGAGACAGCCGTTCCCTTGGGAGCAATGACTCAGCTCCCGGCACCCATCCGGCCGTCGGTCGACTCATCCGTCCGAGCGGCCGAACCGCAGCATCTACGCCTCCACGCCGATCCGGCGGGGTGGTGTACCCCGGGAGCACTGCTGGCTCTCCACGATTCTGATCGCCCTATGTTCGGTGGTGTCCATTTGCGGTGGAATTTGCTTAGGGAAGAAAACCACAAGGGTTCTTTGGAGTTCTCGCAGTTCTTTAGGGAAAGGGTTTTTTCCGACAGCGGTGACCGAACTGCTTCTGTTGCAGGATAGCCATGGAGGTCTTCTTACTTTCCTCATGTTGTTCATCATGTTCCGGATCATGGTTCTTATCAGGCTCGGGAGGCCTATTTCATGATTCGTGACACCAATTTCTAGCTCAAATTCGAGGTTTCACGGTAGCGAGCTCGTGAATTCTTCCTTGCTTTGCCATAGATGAGCAGGCAATGTCTACGTAGCTACTTCCTATGGTTTTGTGCTCATTGAGCGCATGTCTGGCCACAGTCATTAAATGTCCTTGGCTGTAGACGATGGTCGTCTTCTATATGTATGTATTTAGTTTATTCTAGAATAAACTAAATATACACATATAGAAGACAACCATTGTCCTTGGCAAAAGTGGTCTTCGTCAATAGCAGTCACTCATGAGCTAAGACAGGGAGAGGTAGAATTTGGTAATAACAGAGTGGTTGATGGTAATTGAATTATTATAAGTTAATTAGTTTTTATCATGAACATTTATATTCTTTCAAAAAGTAAATATTGTTTTAGTTGCACAACTGGTTTTCTGTGTTATAGCAGCAGTAGTAGCAGCATTTATTACATATCTTTTAGCGGATTTAGTTTTCTGCTTCTGGAACCATTGCTGGATTAATAACATTTGTTTGCTACTTACTATTTCATCCTTATTGTTATGCTGAACCACTGCATAAGCTGGTCGGTTCTAACGGAATCCTGATGTTTCATCAATACATTCAATTAATGTTATCAGTCATTATAATACAGATGCAGGAAAATTTACTCTGATAATGAGAAAATATTCAAAGATGAGCCTTGGTACAAAGGTTGCCCCTTTGCGATCTAGATCATCATGTTTGAGCCATGAAAATAGTCTCCCAACTTGTAAGAGTACGGTTGCACACATTATACCTGTAGCACACTGAATTCATCCTCTTGTACTCACAATAATGAGAATAGAGGGTGACATAGCAGGTAAAAGGCAAATAAGATCTCTCTAAGTTGAGTTCTAGTTGTACTGTAACTAAGAGTCTTAGAACTTTTATTTATTAAAAAATGCGGGAGTCTACAAAATCCTATCAACTAAAAGACAAAGATCTTTAAACACACTGATGACTTTAAATTTCTAAACCCAATGGCAAAACTGGAATAGGACTGCTAATCATCACTTGTAATAGGAGTTCAAAGTTCAATCCCACTATGAAGAATTCTTCTGAACATTAACTGTAATTTTGAAAGCATAGGCTTTTTTTAAAATTCAAATCTATTATAAATATTCTACATGCTAGTAGCATTTTGAGTACCAGTTACTTTATTTTTTTGTTAAAAGATTTTTGACTTGCAATATTAATAATGCAGATATGATGTTTTGGGCCTTCATGAATTTGATAGTGACCGGAAGAGGATGTCTGTTGTAATCGGCTGTCCTGATAAAACTGTAAAGCTATTTGTCAAAGGAGCAGACAATTCGATGTTTGGGGTTATACAAAAGGGAAGAGATTTGGACGTTATTCGTGCAACCCAGACAAATCTCCTTGCCTATTCATTTTTGGGTCTGAGGACATTGGTTGTTGGTATGCGTGAATTAAGTAAAAGTGAATTCAAGGAGTGGCAGTCTGCCTTTGAGAATGCAAATGCAGCTTTGATTGGCAGGGGGAAATTACTACGAGCTCTTGCATCTAATGTTGAAAGAAATCTTCACATATTAGGTGCCTCTGGGATTGAAGATAAGCTACAACAAGGTGTACCAGAAGCCATAGAATCTATGAGGCAAGCTGGCATCAAGGTTTGGGTTTTGACAGGGGACAAACAAGAAACTGCTGTTTCTATTGGCTTTTCTTGTAAGCTTCTAACGAATGATATGACTCGGATTGTGATCAATAGCAATTCCAGAGAATCCTGTAAAAACAGCCTACAAGATGCGGTTTCTATGTCCAGCAAACTTGCAGCAGTATCACCCGGCCCTGAAAATATATTGACAGGCACAGGATCTTCTAGGGTTCCTCTGGCTTTGATTATTGATGGTACCAGCCTCATCCACATTTTGGAGAAAGAATTGGAAGATGAGGTAAGAATTCACAGATGCATTTAACATTTTAAGATTCATTCTTTGAGACTTTTGTTTTTAGGATTCATGTTATTGTGCTCATCATTCTTGCTGGTACAGCTGTTTAAAGTGGCCATAGTATGTGATGTTGTATTGTGCTGCCGTGTGGCTCCATTGCAAAAGGCTGGAATAGTTGCTCTCATAAAGAACCGAACAGATGATATGACCCTTGCAATTGGAGATGGTAATGTTTCTAATTTGGGTACTCACTCTTTCTTACCTATATAGGTTTGATATTGTGAATATGAAGGAACCATTCAATATATCAATCTCTATTGTGTTCTAAAATTTTCAAGTGCAATATCAGGTGCAAATGATGTCTCAATGATCCAAATGGCTGATGTTGGCATTGGCATAAGCGGACAAGAGGGAAGGCAAGCTGTTATGGCCTCAGATTTTTCCATGGGGCAATTCAGATTCTTAGTGCCCCTTTTGTTGGTCCATGGACATTGGAATTACCAGAGGATGGCCTACATGATCTTGTACAACTTCTACAGGAATGCTGTGCTTGTCTTCATCCTATTCTGGTAAACATTACAATCACTCAATTAATACGTTTCTTTGCCTGTAATTCTTTATTCTGCCTTTCTTTACTATATAAACACAATTTTTCTAAAACAGGAGATGACTCGTGTCGACTTAATTATAAACTCAGAAGCTTTAACTGGAGCCATCATCATCTAAGATGGTCCATTTTGTATTTTGCACTATTAAACTGACATTATGGTATCTCAACTTCTGGGCTTATACACAAGTGCTTTCATATCGATGCACCTGTGTTTTTGTTATGCTATTTTCTTATACGTACTGATGATCTGGTTGTGCCATGAAAGACTATTTGAAATGGCATATATTGTCTTGTTAATTGAGTAGAAGAGTGAAGCAGGATCATATTTATTAACTTGTCTGAAATTTTGACACAGGAGTCATCATGTGTTATTTTTTTTCACTATCATATATTATTACACTCTATAGTTCATCTTCAAGTTAATATGCCTAACATATTGTTTTTGAACCATAGGTATGTGCTTTACACTGCTTATAGCTTGACAGCTGCAATAAGCGACTGGAACACTCAATTATATTCTTTCATCTACACTACTCTGCCAACTATTGTTGTTGGAATCCTTGACAAGGATCTTAGCAGGAAGACATTGCTGAAGTACCCCCAACTCTACAAAGCAGGTCAGAGGGATGAAAGATACAACCTGAGGCTGTTTATGCTTACTATGATGGACTCCATTTGGCAAAGCGTTGCTATATTCTACATTCCTTATATTGCATACAGACACAGTGATGTCGATGTCTCTGGCCTAGGAGACTTGTGGATCATTGCTGTGGTCCTTCTAGTAAACCTTCACTTGGCTATGGATGTGTTTCGATGGAACTGGATCACACATGCATCTATATGGGGCTGCATTATCGCAACAGTAATATGTGTCATTATCTTGGATTCCATATGGATGCTACCTGGTTACTGGTATGGCCTCTTCTAATAATCCAGTGATTCCATTTCTTCTGTTGCATACCTTTTATTTCTTAAGTTTCATATAATAGTAGGTTCGATTTTTTTAAGCACGGAGAACCTGACAGAATTTCTCTAATGATTTTACATTCTTGGATTAGTTATATGAATCAAAACGAATTATCACAAACAAGCTCATTGAAGCAGACAGAAGACACCTTACCATCGGATGCAATATCTACATATTTAGCTTTAGAATAGAAAGCTGTTTTTATGTGTAACTGATGCCTTAAAATTCATGCAGGGCCATCTTTAATATGATGGGGACTGGATTATTCTGGGTATGCCTTCTTGGCATCATAGTATCAGCATTGGTTCCTCGTTTCACAACCAAGGTTTTGACTGAGTATGTCATCCCTAGTGATGTTCAAATTGCCAGAGAACATGAGAAGATTCAGAATTTGAGTACAGCCACCACATCAGAAATTCTGATGAACACATTCTCGCAATCCTAATGATGCTTTACCTATTGAAAAATATCTCTTTTCTTTTATATTTTTATTTTATTTTCTTTCCTTTTGTATATTACTATAATCTTTTTACTGAGAATTCGATTTTTTTACCGATTGCTGGATGGTCAACCATCCAAAGGGATAGATAGGTAATCCATCTGTTCTTTTTATTCTTTCACAAATACCTTTTGTATTGCCTTGTACAAGAAGATAATGCGACCACACATCACAATAAGTTGTTTCTGATAACAGTTTGTGTATAAAGCATGAGCTTTGGTGTAACTGATACTTCTTGGCCAGCATTTTGGATATCAGTGTGTTTGTATGGCTTTCGCGATGCCCGAAATTATTTTAAGTTATTTTTTATTTCAATAATATAAAAAATATAAATCATGTCCTGTCGAGCTTAAACTATTGGATGGAATGACATTGATGAAAATTTTAAAATGATATAAAAACAGAAAAATCCTATGTTCAAATATTCTTCCTCATATATATATATATATATATATATTTGCTCTTCCCACTCCCACTTCGGTGTTCGGTCTTCCAATTGACCACCATCTCAGTTGCAGGTTGGTTCATCTTTCCTTGCATGCTTGCTATTTGGATGCTGTAGTCATCATAATTCAGGATTTATTATTTGCAACGACAGGGGAAAGGACAGTCTTGGCGAAGAAGCTACCAAACCACTCTGAACTCTGATCTCGGGTCATTTGAACTTGTTATAAAGGCACATTCATGGACTTATTCAAAATATAAAAAGCACAAAAAAATATCAAATTCTGAATTTTATAATTAAAAAATATTATAATATCAAAATTAAAAAAAATAGTATCATAAGGGATTCTCAATCTCATATTATAGGAAATAAATTAGAATAAAAAATTATATAGAATCAATAGAATCAATTTCTTAATTATACAGGTTGTAATCAACCTATATATGTCTTCTTCTTTTATATATAAAAAAGATCGATAAATGAGAAAAAATAGATTATCTTGTGTTCGTGGTATTGAGCTTGATTCCTATAGGAATAATTTTTCTTCCTTTTTCTAGTCTTAATTATTGAATGCCTTTTCCTCTATTATGTTACTCTTCATATTAGCCTCAATTATTTTTTTTTGTCCTTATTAGCTTGTGAGGAAGCTACGTTACTATGTCTGATGGAGCGAAGATGAAATCAATGCTTCTATATCTTACAAACAGGTTACGTGACAATTTATCCTTACTGATTACAACGCGTTAACTCAACGAACAAAACTTTCTTCGTTAGTCTTAGTTCGTAAAATTATATATTCAAGCAAGAGAAAAGATTGATTATTTGATCAAATAAAAAATGTATAACACCCTACTCCTAGTTCTACCCACACCCTACGTGCATCACTAAAGTAGAATATTATATTTTAATTTTTATTAATGTTATCGATAAGAGTACAGCGAAAAATAAGTAAGCTTAAAATTAAAATATGCTAACTCATTAAATAAAATAATAGGTTTCCCCTATACGTCATATTTTTGACACATGTACATAATTATATCATCTAACTAAAAGAAAATATAAATATAATATGTTTAAAATTTATATACATAAAATGTCTATAAGTTATTGTCCATACGCATAGAATTGCATATGCTCATTTACCTACTAAATCACTTTGGTGGGATACCAATATATTTACCTATAAAATAGGGTCTATAGTGAATAATTATTGAGTAATTATATGCCTTTATAGTTTTATTCAGGTGAGCATAAGATATTTAATAATAAATACCTCATCTTATGACTTCTTTAGCAAGTATAACCTTACAATATGTAGAAAACATACACAATCATGAACTTTTATACACCATATCAAAACATATATATATACACTTCCAAACCGTATGTCATTATTATATTTCTATTTGTAAACCAATGATTGCAAATATATATACATATATACATACATCGCCAAACTAAGCAGTGGTATCGCCCAGTGTCAGTGCTGTAGGCGGTGATACCGCCCAGCACAGGCGGTGGTATCGTTAAAACTTGAGAAACCCAGGATGAGATCTTTTTAGGCTCCAAGTTTGAATCCACTTGAGGCCTATAAATACCCCTCTCATCCCTGATTAATATACATACAATTGAGAATAAAAACAAGGAAAAATTCTGTTGTATTTGAGAGTTCTCCTTCTCTAGTCTAAAGTGTGATTTCTGTTTAGAGAGGAGGTAGTGGGTGTGTAAAGGTTCTCTCCTGAGCCTGCAAAAGGAGAATATAGTTGTAAGAAGGAGATTGGTCTTCGCCTATTGAAGGAAGACTATTAGTGGATGTCGGTGGCCTCGACGAAAAAGGAATCGGTGGAGTGAATGTAGGTCACGATGACCGAACCACTATAAAATGGTTTGCATTTTTGTTTTGTTGTTTATCTTCTTTACAAACTGCCTTACTTGCTTTACCTTCTTATTATACTCTTCCATATGCTTTCAAGTTAAACTCACATTTCCGAAATCAGTTTTTATCGTATGAAGTTTTTCAAAACCGACGTATTTTATCCGCTGCATTAATTCACCCCCCCTCTCTTAGTGCCGACTTATTCCTAACAGTTGGTATCAGAGCCATGTTATTTCTCATTTAGTTTAACAC
Source organism: Musa acuminata AAA Group (assembly GCF_036884655.1). Classification (NCBI taxonomy): domain Eukaryota; kingdom Viridiplantae; phylum Streptophyta; class Magnoliopsida; order Zingiberales; family Musaceae; genus Musa; species Musa acuminata. The sequence continues at coordinate 1,708,819 of NW_027021349.1, read as the reverse complement.
CCAAGAGAAATGACTCTTTTCGGATTTCAAAATGGTTTTTCTATTGTTCGTCCTCCTATGTTCAATAGGATGGACTACACTTATTTGAAAACTCGAATGAGAGTTTTCTTGCTTTCTATGGATTTAAACTTATGGAATATCATTGAAAAACGAATTTCAAAAGTCTTCTACTCCAATGAATGAATGGAATGATTTGGAGAAGAAACCTTTTATTTAAATGCTAGAGTTATTAATACTCTATTTTGGGCTTTGGATAAAAACGAGTTTAATCGTATTTTGACTTGTGAAAAGACTTTTGAAATTTGGCACACTCTTGAAATCACACACGAAGGCACTAGTAGAATTAAAGACTCTAAAATAAATATTTTGATGCATGATTTTAAACTATTTCAAATGAAACCAAGCGAGACTATTGGAGACATGTATACTCATTTTACGAATGTCGTCAATAGTCTAAAAGCTCTTGGTAAAAGTTTTTTCAAATCTTGAACTTGTGAGTTAAGTTTTACGATCACTTTCTAAAAATTAGAATTCGAAAGTAACGACTATTCAAGAATAAAAAAACTTGAACTATTTTCCTTTTGAAGAACTTATCGGGTCATTAATGACCTATAAAATGACATGCAAGGCGTATGATGAACATGAGAACAATCTTCCAAAGAACATGAAGGATTTGACACTTAGAACAAATGAAGACTACTCGAGCGAAAGCTCAAGTGATGATGAACTCAAACTTCTCACTATAAAATTTAAAAGGCTTATTAAACAAGAATTAAAAAATAAAAATAAACTTAAAAAAAATTGTCAAAGAAGAAGAGAGCACTCAAAGTGACTTAAGATGAAACGAGTGCATCCGAAGATGAGGAGTAAACCGATGAAGACGAAACGACAAACTTCGCTTTGGTGATTCTCAACAATGAGGTAAAAAACTCAAACTAAATCCCCTTAGTTTATTTTTAAATTACTTAATGCATTTTATATGTTATTTTTAAATTAGTTAGTAAAAAAATATTAAATAAATAAATAAAAGGGGATTATGTTTTTTTTTTCTAGCTAATTTTGAAAATGAGAATGACAATTGCATGCTTTATCAAAACACAACAAAATTTTAGATTTAAATCTAATGATTAATCCTATGTGTGTTTTTAAGAAGAAATAATGTGTTTCTTGATGATTTCCATATTGCTTTTTGATTTTGATTGAAAATACTTTATGTTTAATGAAATCATGTTTGATGATTTAATAATGATCATGCTTAATGAGTTTATATTTTAAAATTATGCATGATGATCTTTGTGATGTATGACTTATTGATATTTGTTGTGATGAACCTTGCCTTTAAACGATGATGCATGTTTTTATTTGGCATAAATAAAAAATACATGCTTGTATGAAATAAATCACATGAATTGAAACAACTATAAAGAGGAAAGTATTTTTTCTTGAAATTTTTTTTCTCTACTTTATTGATTTTTCAAAAAAATATATTAATGAATTTATTTTTGTTATTTTATGAATCTCTTGAACTATTAAAGTGATTTTGATGACTTAGTTTGAATGAGTTATTAATCCAAATCACGATCTTGATTTCTTGATATTTGATACTTGAGATCTTTTTATGAATTGAGATTTTTTTTTCTACTTATTTCTTTTTAGAATTTACTAAAGAGAATATCTTTTCTGAAATTCATGACTTAAGTTTTTTCATACTATTTGATCTCTTAATATTTATTTTTGTTATTTACTTAAAAGGAGATTTGTCAAGATAAATCATTTACGATTTGATCTTTCTTGATCTTTCATCTTTCATGTCATGGTTTTTATATGATTACCTTTGTATTTATATGATGCTTAAAGCATTGATGTAAGAAAGAAATAAATTGCACCATTAAAAATTCCCCTCTTTCTTGTTTACAATGAAAAAGAAGAAAAAGAAATCACTAGCATTTCAAGAGATTGATAAATCTATTTATTTCATTTTGAATCTCTTGAAAGTAATTTTGATGATTTTTATTATTTGAATTTGAATGAACTTTTACCTATATCGTGATTTTGATTTCTCGGAATTATAACTTGAAATCTTTTATGAATCAATATATCTTATTATGTGTTCTCATATTATTTAAGAGGAGTTTTTTTTATGAATCATGATTTTTTGAATTATAACTTGAGATTTTTCTTTAATATATAAATCATGATCTTGACAACTTGAGATTCTTATAAATCAAGATTGTTTAATATATTTCTTCTTTTTGCTATCCAAATCATAATTTATCTCTTGATATTCATAATTTATCTTCATGAATTGTATATCTCATCACTAAGTTAATATTTCTTGATATATTTCATGTGATAATTTAAAAAATGTTGTAATGGGAAAAGTTTTGCATACTAATAGGGAGATAAAATTGTTAGCTTGGATAAATTGGTGTAAAACTTGACATGCTTTCAAATACTTGCATTGTTGAATGATTCTTCTTTTGTATTACAAAGGGAGAGAAAATAAATGATGAATGTTTAGTACCAACAATCATAAAGTGATAAATGCCTAAAAATATTGATTTAATATTTAGTATCATGAATGCTTTAGCATCATGCATGAGAAAATAAATAATGAATGTTTAGTATCATAATCAAATTATTGATTTAATGCATGAAGAGATAAATACTTAAAAATTTTAATGTCTTAACATTATGAATATTTATGATTTGGAATTATGTATGCAATACTATGATTTGTTGCTAAAATGATGTATCATGAATGCTTGAGTATCATATATGATATGCCCATAGTGATTGATTTATTTTTAGTATCATACATAAAGTAAGAATGATATATAAGGTTTTGAAATTGTGCATGATTTAATTTGAAACTATAATGATACACAAACATAATGAAATAAAATTGATACTTTACCTTTGTGATAATTTAAAAATTATTGTAAAGGGAAAAAGAATTATAAAATTATATTCTTCTCTTCTTTTTTACAATGATAAAAGGGGAGATCAAATTTGTTTGATTGCACATTTTAAGAAGATGCAAAAACATGCTAGCTTGCTCATCTCAAAAGAGAAGCAAAGATTGCTAACTTGTATATTTCAAAAAGCAAAAGTTACTTTCTTGAACATCTCAAATATTACTAGTTTATATTTTCTAAAATAATATAAAATTTTGCTAGTTTGCATGATGTAAGACTTGTTAGAATTGCTAGCTTGAACAATACAAAAGAAGCTAAAATTAAAAATTAGCTTGTATGTTGTAAAACTTGCATATATAAAACTTGATAGCAACACTTCTCCTTTTTGTTGATGACAAAAGGGGAGAAGTCACGATGACAATCATGCATGGAATGATGTATTGTAAATTTGATTATGCATGATCTTATGATGACGTGTTGCAAATATTAATGATTAAATTTACTTTGACTTGAATTCAAATTTGAATTCGAGAGTTCTTTCAATATGGCACATTGATAGGGGGAGTTAAGGTTAACTCTATCATTAATTGGTTATCATCGTAAAAAAGGGAAAGATTATTGAATCTCGGATTTTAATAATGAAACCAATTGAGAGTGTTTATGATTTAATCTATGTTTTGAGTGACGTAGGAAGCTTCGATCAGAGAGAGACAATTAAAGCAAAAGAATCATGTTGGGCCGGAGAAAAACATGTCAGAAGATTGGACGTCGAGCCGGAAGATCGGTCGACGTATTAACAGAAGGCTTTGGGCCATGGATTCGGGCATCGGGCCAAGAAGAGCGAAAATTGCACTAAAGAAATTAGAGTTGCGGAGGTCAATTGGCTGATTGGGCAATAGACCGCAAGGGAGGACGATGCGCCGAAGAATCGGATGAAGCGTCGATGAACCAATGACATGTTAGACAACATTTGGTTTAAGCTTTATAATAATTGTCTAGATCAACGTAAGCTTTAAGTGTGCAGGAGTAACTATGATAGCAATCAAGGTATAAAGCCAAATAAAGTCCCGGAGTCAAGAACGAGATTTTGTTGAGAGTTCGAGAGTTCCTTGGAAGTCCGGACGTTCGTCGGAAGTTCTAGTTGAATCCATTTGAGGCGTATAAATACCCCTCTCATTCCTGGTTAACATACATACAACTGAGAACAAAAAACAAGGAAAAAATTATTATAATCTTGAGAGTTCTCCTCTTCTAGTCTAAAGTGTGATTTTTGTTTAGAGAGGAGGTAGTCGGGGTGTAAAGGTTCTCTCCTGAGCCTGCAAAAGAAGAATAGAGTTGTAAGAATGAGGTTGGTCTTCGCCTATTGAAAGAAGACCATTAGTGGATGCCACTGGCCTCGACGAAAGAGGAATCAGTGGAGTGGATGTAGGTCACTTCGACCAAACCACTATAAAACGATTTGCATTTCTGTTTTGTTATTTATCTTCCTTACAAACTTCTTTACTTGCTTTACCTTCTCATTATACTCTTTCGTATGCTTCCAAGTTAAACTCACATTTCCGAAATCAGTTTTTATCGTATGAAGTTTTTCAAAACCAATGTGTTTTATCCGCTGAACTAATTCACCCCCACCTCCCTCTCTTAGTGCCGACTCATTCCTAACAGCCACGTCTTTGTATAAGCATGCAAAAGCGATGAACGGTTCATTGAACAAAGTTGTTGCGGGTGCACGACGATTGTTCATGACATTTTCTCCCACTTAAACTGTCAACGTCCTTGTCGATGCTTTGATAGTTGTTGATGACTACTTCTTCATGTCGTAGAGCGTCTTCGGGCTCCCAACTAGCTTCGGTTCGAGGAAGCTTTCGCCACTTCACTAGGTATTCGGTTTGCATAGCTTCATTGGGTAGATTTATCTTATGATTCGTTAAAATTGCTAGCGTGAAAAATATTATGAATTTTGAGCCATGCCAGCAATTGCAATTTGTAGAAGACGTTGCCCACCGTAGTGATAATTGGGAAAAGCCTTTCATACTTGCACCCCAATCCTTTATGTATTTTGTTCCTAAAGAATTGGAATAATGTTGGTTGGAACTTTACCAACACCAAATCACTGACTTTGAACTCTTGCGGTCGCCTTCCTAAGTCTGCCCACTTCATCTTTTTGGTCGCCTTCTCCAAATAAGCCCGTGTAATGTTTGTATTTCAGTGTCATTCTTTTACAAATTGATATGCTGATGGACGCAGAACTCTATTGCAACCTAATCTCGTTGGGGCCAAAAATATTGCTCAAGGAGCGAGTTTATTCTTTCGATTTGGCTATTCATTTAGGGGTCGAGGCTTATGGAGAAGTATAACTTAGACCCCAACAATTTGAATAACTCGATCTAGAATCATCCCAAGAACTGAGCATTTCGATCACTGATAATATTGTGTGGGACTCCCCGGTGCTCTTATTTCTCACCCTTTTCCATCGATGATTACACTACACGGCAGTAATAATTCGCCACGTGCCTATAAATCCAATTCTTTTTTGTTACACTCAAAAATACATGGTCAACTCCATTTAGGTGAATCCTTAAATTGCAACTCTTCAATCGTGACAACAAGCAACACACACCTTATCCCCATAAACATTCCTTACTGCTGTGTTTATCCCCATAAACACACACCTTATCCTCATACTCATCATCTCGGCGCACAAAGCCTCGACCAGAATATGCATGCTGTGGGGCAAATGTCGCCGAGGCAATGGCCTCGAAGAATCATAGGGGATAAAGAACAAAGTTAGAAGGATGAGTATGAGCAAGAATCAGCATTAAGCTCCATGAGCTCATCCACCTGCACCAAGGCCTCGTCCAGGAGCCAATTCTCCGGCAAGAACAACGGAGGTTGCTCGCTCTCCGCGCCCAGTTGGGCTTCAGCATCATCGGCTCGTGCGTGTTGGAAGGGGCGCGTCTCCTCCCCGGTGTTCTCCCAGGGAACAATGTCCATGTTCTCGAAGGAATGCAATAGGTCGAAGTCATCGTGTGTCATGGTGGCGCCGCACCGTCGGTCGCTTTCAGCTTGACTTTTCTCCGTTAGTGACGCTGCTGCAAGGGCGCTGATGATGTTGCTGGTCTCGTCGTCGTCATCGTCGGCGGTGAAGAAGGATTGTTTCAGCTTCCCTGGCGCGTCGACCGTTGGCGATGACTGCATCCACCCCTGGAGGAGCCTCGAGATGTTCTCGCTGCTGGAGGCATACCTCGACTTCTGGTGATACATGGGGAGTGCGTCGGTGAGGTCCTGCTTCCTTGATTCCATCATGTCGTAGCTTTGGGACACGTAGTCATGGCAAACGGGCCTAGCATCAGAAGAGGGCTTCTTGCCATCTGCATCTGCAGCTCCCTGGATCTTGTTGATCTTCTTCTTGAGATGTGTGTTCCAGTAGTTCTTGATATCATTGTCGGTTCTTCGGGGAAGGTGAGAGGCAATGGATGCCCATCTGGCTCACAAACATTGTAGTCCCAAGTTTAGCACAGCAGTCTACGTAGGTAATCCATCATAGTCATGGAATTAAATAGATCCACAACAACTTTCGTTAATTCTTATGATGGTTGCGTTGGATGCTCGAGTCCAATTCTGGTCATGGAACATATGGTGATGTGGAGGTGCAAGGTGCAGGAAGGAATCGACGATAAGTAAATTACCTGTTGCCAAGCAAGGATTGGAGACGGATGATGACTCGTTCTTCATACGGAGTGAAGTTGCCGCGTTTGATTCCAGGCCTGAGGTAGTTAGTCCATCTCAATCTACAGCTCTTACTGCATCTCATCAACCCTGCATGCAGCTTCAACGCAACAGTTAAAAGGCATGCAGGAAGGAACAAAAGAATGCTCAAAACAGTTGTTTGGGTTGAAGTATCCGTTTAGAAGATTTCAGCAAGACAGGAAAGTAAGATGCTGCTGTGTGTTAGAATCAAGTAAAAATGTTCTCTTCTTTAACAAACGAGAGCAGTATGCAGAGGCGATCGACGCATGAGAAGAAGAAGGCAAGATAAGAATATAAGAAGAGTCGTGTCAAGCCATTGAATCTAAGCTAAAAGGAAAAGAAGAGGCTAAACACATTACCTGTGCTTGTGGGAACTGATCTCCAGTTTCCAGGTCCATGTTCCTGAATATAAGAGACCAAGACGATGTCCTCCTCGGGAGTCCATGGTCCTTTCTTGATGCCAATGTTATCACAGAAAGGAGGCCTTCCCATCGGTAGAGCTTGGCCACTGCCTCAGTCTCCTATCTTTCTCCGAATCTCAGCTACCTTTCTTTTTTCTGTAGCCTACCGGTCTCATGTGAGCCTCCTTATATACACGATGAGACGAGACATGAGAGCTACTTTTCATCTATATCAATCTATTTATCTGATTCGTATTTTTTGCTGATCTTAAATTGATAACAGTCAAAAATCTTCCGTGATAACAACCTCAATAACAGTCAAGATCTCTGATATCGTAAATCTGTTAAGAAAAATCCTCTCTGTTGAAAAAAATTATCTCTTCTAATCTAAACATGAGGATTGTCTATCTCATCGTATCGAGATCTGTTGTTGAGATTGTTATCACGAAAGATCTTTGACGAAAGGTCTTTGACTATTATAAAAAATATCGGTTTTCGTTTCCTCCCCAATCTATTTGCCGTTTATAAGAATCATCAGCTCTGAGACTGCACTAATTATGGGTTCGGTGGGAATGGTATAACACCGATAAAAAAAACACAAAAAATCGTCAATATATAATTCAACCAGTTTGGATGAGAAAAAGGAAAGACGTACGTCATGCAGAAAATTCCAAAGACATAATAAATGGTGGAGTGAGACAGATGAAGATATAGGTACGCAGATGACGAATGCCAATGCTCATACGTATTTTGAAGATATTTACGTGTGAGAAAAGATGTCAATACTCGTATTAGAAGCTATTCGTATGTGATGAAAGATTGATAAAAATAAAAATAAAAGAATCTAAATTTTTGGATAAAATTAATGTCTGACTTAATATATATTAATTCTAACTAATCTGATTCGTAACTTTTGCGCAAGAAGATAATGACGTTAGCGTTTGAGGATATGTCTTGGGTATCATGTTGATGAATTGCTAAAACTATAAGAAGTGATAATTAGGGTTCAGAGTGGTAAATAAACATGGTGTTATTCCATGCATGGCCTCAAAGATTATTTTTGAGAATCGAAGGACTCCACTGACCAGAGAAATTTTGATTATACAGCTTTGCATGATCGAGTATTTATGTTACATGGTCAAATATGCATCCAAAAGAACAACCATCTACAACAAAAACACACAAAAGAAAATAAAACCATTTGCCCAACATCAAGGACAATACTCCGGTCCCGCCGTAGACCTCCAAATAGACTAAACAGCGAACATTCGGCTGCAGCAATCATAGCCTCCTCTTTGTACTGTCTCCCGTGACACCGGAAGAAATATGTTGCTCCACCTCAACACGGCAGATTTCCATCTCGTACTTTCTCTTTGCTGAGAGACACCAATTTATTACTGCCACAAACTTCAGCAAACAATAATGTCTCTCTCGCTAATCGAGTAAAGTTAGCACTTGGAATTAAATGAGTTTGTTGGATCGGTGTAAGTAATGAAAAGTAAATCCATACTTGTATATGATTAAAATCTGAAGGAGTATGAGCTTTTTTAACCATTGGAATGAAATCTATCGATCTCACATAGCGCTAATTAATGCTTTTGTTTCAATGCAACCAACACGAACTTTCTAATTAAGATTGCTGGTAAGGTGATGTCTTGCCTAATTCCATCCCATTATAGACCCAAGAAGTTGCATGATACTTTCTAGATGATATATGAGTAATGGCATTTGCAACCAAAACATAATTGCCAAATTAATGAGCAGAAATGTGGATGTATAAGTTCATTGTTCTTCTGCAAACCTGAAGAGTACATGCTGCAAAAACAAAACAGTTGTACAAGAGTGATGGTTTTAGCACCACAAACGTGGCAAACTTTGCTACTATCAGTGCCATACTAAAATATATCATTTTCATGATCTAACAAACATATGGACCAATTCATGTTCTCGTGAAGATATATTGGACAACCTCATTTTCCACCATAATGGCTAGAAAAGGAAATTTTGGAGTGATAAACTGGTACTCTGCATGTGAAAAACATTGTGATCCATTTGAAGAACAGTTACAAGTGATAAATTTCTCTCCTTTGTTGGCTCTGATCCAAAGGATAAAGCAGGCTCCACAAACTTTTTAAGTGTCAGAATGGCATAAACAGTGAGAGATATGATAAAGATTAATTCAAATAGTTAAGATTAGATAAAATAAAAGATAAAAATTAAAATTAAAATAAATAGATGAGGGTGAAAAGATTTATTGGGATAGGGTAGATTTTTTATTATTTAAAAATTTTATACTTTATTTTTTGTTATTATAAATAGGTATTTTTGGATCAATCCAAAGTACTCACTAGTAGTTCCTTCTACTATTATCTTCCTTTTCTTTTTTAAGTTACTTAAAAGTCAACAATGTGATATAGCCTAATGTGAACTTCTTCCTATCTTCAAAGGTAATAATTATTAATTTTAGTTCGTTAAGATGAAGATCCTATTTATTTCATAAGGATTGTGAACTTTGGTAGAAGATGATTTTATAGAGTATGATCTATAAGATGAAAGAAAAGATCGAAAATGACATTGGGGGGTGGGGGGGGGGGGGAAGGGAGGGAGGGGGAGGGGGAGGGGGTTTCATCCTGGGTTTTCGATATACTAGACGGTACTATTACCTGCTCCCCAAACAACTAGTGATACTATCACCTGCCAGATTGATACTAGGCAATACTACCGCCCAATCTAGCGGTACCACCACTGGTGACACAAGTGTTACCACTGCCAGGTCTCCCAAAAGAAGTACATTTCGTACTCTTCCAGCTCACAGATGTTTCCATCGCCAGTTCTGGCGGTGCCACTGCTTCACACACTTTTGGGTCACTGAATGAGCCTCCCTATGAGCCCAACTCAACCCCAGATCAGGACCAATGGGTCCCAAATTGAATTAGTAAGATTTGTCTCAAAACTAACTCAATTTATATCCTAACTACGATAAGACCTAAACAATTACAAGATAAGAAAACGAAGTTGTCCAGCATGTCATTGGTTCATCTAAACTCCCAACAAACTTCCAAAACATCGTTCGAACCTTCGGTGTATTGCTCGATCCTTCGGCATGTTGACTTTCGCAACACCCAATCTTGACGCAATGTCTGATCCTTCGGCTCGATACCTAATTTTTGCCTCCAGCCCAACATCTGCTTTTTCTTGCTTTAATTATTTTGCCTTTTCTGGTCGAAGTTAGTCCTGCATTACTTTTCTCAAAAAATAAATTATTGTTGAATCTCGGATTTTGATGATGAAGTCAATTGTCATTTGTTATCTAATCTATATGTTGAGATAAGTGTGCAGGATTAACTACGATGAAAATAAGATATGCAGCAGGAGTTGCGTCGGAGTCAAGACAATGATCACGTTGGGAGTTCGAGAGATCGATAGAAGTTCGGACAGTCGTCGGAGGTTTTGCGGGAACAAATCCGAGAAGTCCATGAGCTTGCCAAAGAAGCTCGTCGGAACTCGCCAAGTGGATCGTCGCAAGTCCAGGAGTTTGCCGGAAGTCCGTAGGAGCATCACCGAGGGTTCATCGGATGATCGACGGAAGTTCGCCGAAAGCTCGCCGGAAGAAGCGATTGACGCACCGGAGCAAGTTGCAGTAAATGTCTTAGGAAATATCGTAGTTAGCACAATGATTAAGTTGGAAATAGGAGGTGATCCCGTTAACTTAATCTTGGGGCAATTGGGCCCCTGAAAAACCCAAATTGGGCCGAATGGATCAACCCATTCGAACCCTGATTTCTGCCAGGCGATTGAACCGCCCAAGCCAGGCGGTGGCACCGCCTGGGCTCAGTCTCTGAGTGAGACTGGGCGATGCAACCTCCCCTGACAGGAGGTGGCACTGCCTGGGTTTTCGATATACTAGACGGTACCATTACCTACTCCCCAAACAACTAGCGATACTATCACCTGCCAGATTGATACTAGGCAATACTACCGCCCAATCTAGCGGTACCACCACTGGTGACACAAGTGGTACCACTGCCAGGTCTCCCAAAAGAAGTACATTTCGTACTCTTCCAGCTCATAGATGTTTCCATCGCCAGTTCTGGCGGTGCCACTGCTTGACACACTTTTGGGTCACTGAATGAGCCTCCCTATGAGCCCAACTCAACCCCAGATCAGGACCAATGGGTCCCAAATTGAATTAGTAAGATTTGTCTCAAAACTAACTCAATTTATATCCTAACTACGATAAGACCTAAACAATTACAAGATAAGAAAACAAAGTTGTCCGGCATGTCATTGGTTCATCTAAACTCCCAACAAACTTCCAAAACATCGTTCGAACCTTCGGTGTATTGCTCGATCCTTCGGCATGTTGACTTTCGCAACACCCAATCTTGACGCAATGTCTGATCCTTCGGCTCGATACCTAATTTTTGCCTCCAGCCCAACATCTGATTTTTCTTGCTTTAATTATTTTGCCTTTTCTGGTCGAAGTTAGTCCTGCATTACGTTTCTCAAAGAATAAATTATTATTGAATCTCGGATTTTGATGATGAAGTCAATTGTCATTTGTTATCTAATCTATATGTTGAGATAAGTGTGCAGGATTAACTACGATGAAAATAAGATATGCAGCAGGAGTTGCGTCGGAGTCAAGACAATGATCACGTCGGGAGTTCGAGAGTTCGATAGAAGTTCGGACAGTCGTCGGAGGTTTTGCGGGAACAAATCCGAGAAGTCCATGAGCTTGCCAAAGAAGCTCGTCGGAACTCGCCAAGTGGATCGTCGCAAGTCCAGGAGTTTGCCGGAAGTCCGTAGGAGCATCACCGAGGGTTCATCGGATGATCGACGGAAGTTCGCCGAAAGCTCGCCGGAAGAAGCGATTGACGCACCGGAGCAAGTTGCAGTAAATGTCTTAGGAAATATCGTAGTTAGCACAATGATTAAGTTGGAAATAGGAGGTGATCCCGTTAACTTAATCTTGGGGCAATTGGGCCCCTGAAAAACCCAAATTGGGCCGAATGGATCAACCCATTCGAACCCTGATTTCTGCCAGGCGATTGAACCGCCCAAGCCAGGCGGTGGCACCGCCTGGGCTCAATCTCTGAGTGAGACTGGGCGGTGCAACCTCCCCTGACAGGAGGTGGCACTGCTTGGGTTTTCGATATACTAGACGGTACCATTACCTGCTCCCCAAACAACTAGCGATACTATCACCTGCCAGATTGATACTAGGCAATACTACCGCCCAATCTAGCGGTACCACCACTGGTGACACAAGTGGTACCACTACCAGGTCTCCCAAAAGAAGTACATTTCGTACTCTTCCAGCTCACAGATGTTTCCATCGCCAGTTCTGGCGGTGCCACTGCTTGACACACTTTTGGGTCACTGAATGAGCCTCCCTATGAGCCTAACTCAACCCCAGATCAGGACCAATGGGTCCCAAATTGAATTAGTAAGATTTGTCTCAAAACTAACTCAATTTATATCCTAACTACGATAAGACCTAAACAATTACAAGATAAGAAAACGAAGTTGTCCGGCATGTCATTGGTTCATCTAAACTCCCAACAAACTTCCAAAACATCGTTCGAACCTTCGGTGTATTGCTCGATCCTTCGACATGTTGACTTTCGCAACACCTAATCTTGACGCAATGTCTGATTCTTCGGCTCGATACCTAATTTTTGCCTCCAGCCCAACATCTGATTTTTCTTGCTTTAATTATTTTGCCTTTTCTGGTCGAAGTTAGTCCTGCATTACTTTTCTCAAAGAATAAATTATTGTTGAATCTCAGATTTTGATGATGAAGTCAATTGTCATTTGTTATCTAATCTATATGTTGAGATAAGTGTGCAGGATTAACTATGATGAAAATAAGATATGCAGCAGGAGTTGCGTCGGAGTCAAGACAATGATCACGTTGGGAGTTCGAGAGTTCGATAGAAGTTCGGACAGTCGTCGGAGGTTTTGCGGGAACAAATCCGAGAAGTCCATGAGCTTGCCAAAGAAGCTCATCGGAACTCGCCAAGTGGATCGTCGTAAGTCCAGGAGTTTGCCGGAAGTCCGTAGGAGCATCACCGAGGGTTCATCGGATGATCGACGGAAGTTCGCCGAAAGCTCGCCGGAAGAAGCGATTGACGCACCGGAGCAAGTTGCAGTAAATGTCTTAAGAAATATCGTAGTTAGCACAATGATTAAGTTGGAAATAGGAGGTGATCCCGTTAACTTAATCTTGGGGCAATTGGGCCCCTGAAAAACCCAAATTGGGCCGAATGGATCAACCCATTCGAACCCTGATTTCTGCCAGGTGATTGAACCGCCCAAGCCAGGCGGTGGCACCGCCTGGGCTCAGTCTCTGAGTGAGACTGGGTGGTGCAACCTCCCCTGACAGGAGGTGGCACTGCCTGGGCTCGGTCTCCGAGCTCTGGTTGAGCGGTGCAACCGCCTCAGTCAGGCGGTGGCACCGCTTGAGCTCAGTATTCGAGCTTTGGCAGGAGGTGCAACCGCCCCTGACAGGAGGTGGCACCGTCCAGAGGCTCAGTCTTCAAGCTCTGCCAGGCGGTGCAACCGCCTCAGTCAGGCGGTGCAACCGTCAGATTCCGGAATTCCGGGAATTGACTGTTTTGAGCTCCAAATTCAAACTGGGTTGGGGCCTATAAATACCCCACCCTTTCAGCACTGAAAGGGAACCCAGAAACCACCGAAATTCTGATTTTACTTTATAATTTTTAGAGCTCAAAAGTGTTGTATGAGTTGAAAGTTCTTCTTCCTCTTTTCCAAGTTCTAATCTGTTAAGAGAGGAAAGGAAATTCTGTAAGGGTTGTCTCCTAAGCCCGTCAAAAGGAGTAAAATTGTAAAAGGGTGGTTGGCCTTCGCCTATTGAAGGAAGGCCTATAGTTGACGTCGGTAACCTCGTCGGTGGAGGAAGCCAAAAGTGGAGTATGTCAAGATTGACCGAACCACTCTAAATCTCGGTTTGCATTTACTTTGAGCATATTATCTTTACTGCAAACCTCCTCAAAAGCTTACTGCTTTCTGCGCATATACGATTGGGTTTCAAGCTTTGTACTTTCCAAATCGGCGTTTAGACGTAATTCAGTTTTATCGTACGATAATCATATTTCAGTTTGTGCTTACGTTTTGATTTCTATCATAACTGCAAACTGCCTTTATATCCTTGCTTTAACTGCATCTCGCTTAATCAAGTGATTTACGATTCAGCATTTAGACGTAAATAAGTTTTTTCGTACGAATATCATATTTCAGTTTGCGCCTACTATCTGATTTGAACCATAACTGCAAACTGCATTTATATCTTTGCTGCATCTCGCTTAATCAAAAGTTAAAGTGATTTACGAATCAACTTTCTTACTGAAATCACTTTTATCGAACGAACATTTTTTTTAATCATAGAAGGTTTTCCGCTACACTAATTCACCCCCCCCCCCCTCTTAGTGCTCTTGATCCTAACAATTGGTATCAGAGCGGGGTTAACTCTCAAACGGATTAAAACCCAAGAGAGATGACATACGTTGGAAACCAAGAGGGCCATTCTATTACACATCCACCCATATTCAATGGGACAGACTACACCTATTAGAAGACCCGAATGAGGATCTTTCTTATTTCTATGGATTTTGAACTTTGGAATCTTGTCGAAAATGGATTTTCGAAGTCTTCTCTTCCAATGATCGATTGGAATGAATTGGAGAAGAAGGCTTTCGCTCTTAATGCAAAGGCTATGAATGCCTTATTTTGTGCACTTGATAAAAACGAGTTCAACTGTGTTTCGGTTTATGAAACCGCATTTGATATTTAGCACACACTCGAAGTGACTCACGAAGGCACAAGTAGAGTGAAAGAGTCAAAAATCAATCTTTTGTTACATTCTTTCGAACTTTTCTGGATGAAACCGAGTGAGACTATTGGCGACATGTTTACCCGTTTCACGGATGTCGTCAACGGTCTAAAAGGACTCGGAAAAAGTTTTTCGGATTTTGAGCTCGTAAATAAGATTCTAAGATCCCTTCCTAAGAGTTGGGATCCTAAAGTCACTGCTATTTAAGAGGCGAAAGATCTAAACAACTTCCCTCTTGAAGAACTAATCGGGTCATTAATGACCTACGAGATGACTTGTAAAGCTCATGAAGAGCAAGAAGACATCCTTCCCAAGAACAGGAAGGATATGACACTCAGAACTTTAGAAGACCACTTGAGAGAAAACTCAAGTGATGAGGACTATGACGATGACATGGCACTTCTAACAAGAAAAATTAAAAAATTTATTAAAAGAAACAAGTTTAAGAATGACACAAAAAATAAACTTGAATCCAAGAAGGACCAAGTTATTTGCTACGAGTGCAAAAAGCCGGGACACTACAAAAGTGATTGTCCCCAAGTCAAAAAGAGAACATCAAAGAAGAAGGCACTCAAAGCAATGTGGGATGACTCGAGCGTGTCCGAAGAAGAGGAGTCCAATACCGAGCAAGTTGCTCATTACGCCTTAATGGCCATCGGAGAGGAGGTAACGAATTTAATAGATGCAGATTTATCATTTGATGAATTATTAAATGCCTTCCATGACTTATTTGATGAATGCAAGATTATTAGTAGAAAATACAAATTGCTAAAAAAGGAGCATGATAGTCTTACTTGTAATTTCGATAAGTTAAAAACTGAATATCATGATAGTTTAGGTTCATGCATAAAATGCCATGATCTAGAAACTCTCCAAAAGGAAAACTTGCTACTTAAGGACACCTTGAAGAAATTCGAGGTTGGTAGCAAGTCCTTGAACATGATCCTTGCAAACAAGGGTCACGTTCCCAAAAGAAGTGGAATCGGATTTGTGAGAAGTCCTCACCAAAATCCAACCACCTTCATGAAAGGCCCCATCTTACATGTTTGACACCAAAACAAATGCAACTTTTGTTGCAAACTTCGACACAAAACACATTATTGTCCGTTCAAGAAAATTAGTCTGAACAGATTAATTTGGGTTCCTAAAGGAACCATGATAAATTCTATGCAACATGATAAAAAATGTAGATCTATTTTTAAGGCACCCAAAAGCAAATGGGTACCTAAAGATCATCCTTTCTTGTAAAGATATAAAACATCATAAGCTGGGAGCAAGAAATAATATCCTGCTCTTTGGATTCTCGATATTCATAACCCGAGATCCGAAAAGAACTCGCGATGCTCTCTAGCCTAAATAACAGAAGAGGATTAGAAAATTAAAATTACAAATGCGATATAGATACAATCCTATTTGATCCCTCAGAATTGGAAACCCATGATTCTCACTTCACATATCCTCTGGATTTTTGAACCCATTGAAGTCAACCGTTCGTTACTTTCGAATCCAACTATATCATGAACTTACTAAGTTTGTCATGAACTTGCAAGGCTTACCAACTTGAATAATCTGTCACAAACATGTGCACGACATTTAGAGTAGCACCTTCGGCTGTCACGTGTTGCAAGCGGTTGCACCGCCCCAACCAGCGGTACAATCACCCGCAATTCTGCCTCTTTTTAACCTGAGCTAGGGCCGGCGGTGGAACCGACCCCAACTCACTCCCTTCCCCTCTTTACTCTTCCAAAGCTTCGCCACCTCCATTTCACCCCTCATAGCATCCCAAATACTCCTCATTTTGAAGCAAAAGATCAACAATCTCTCCTTCTATTGAAGATCTCACTAAGGTATTCTCTAAGAACCCCTTAAATTCTGTTTTTGATTCATTTACTCTTGCTCATTACTACCCTCTTAAATAGCAGTAGTTATGGGGTCTAGAAGATCCTCAAGGGACAAAGGGAAGAGGAGATTAGTGGAAGATTTTGATCTTACCCTTTTCGTTTCAAAATATCATGCTGAAAAGTTTTCCTCTTTCGAACTTAGGAGTGTCAATAAGGGAAAACATGTAAATTTAAATGAACTAAGAGACTTAGAGACAATCCAATGATTTGCAAACTTAGATCTACTCCCTATTTTACAAATAGTGAACCCATCTATCCAAGACTTGTTAGATTGTTTTACAACAATATACAAGTAGATGAAGAAGAACGAATGTCTACCTATCTCTTAGGACAACACATCTCCATTACGGATAAATTCATTTGCGACATGATATGCATTCCCCTAAAAAATAGAGGACTTTATTTTAGAGGATCATGGGATGATGAAACTGTTGGGACAACATATGTTGAAGCCTTAGGAACAATTTTTATTTGTTCCTAAAAGTTGTGAACATCTACTACCACTAAACACTAAGGTACTTCATCATATCCTAACTAGCATCATTCTCCCTAAACAATACCATCATGATGAAGTAAGCCAAATAGAATTAGGAACTATGTATTGAATCATGAAAGGACATGATATTTGTCTTGGTTATCTTATCCAGCAAAACATGTTAGAACTATCTAAGAAAGACATGATGCTTTCATATGGTGGTATAATTACTAGAATACTGAAAGCATACGATATTCCAATACCACCGGAAGAAGAAGTAATAAAAGTATATAGGTTTAGCATAATAAATAAAAATCTACTTCACCGATTAAGATGTGTTTATAGAAATGGTAACTGGGTTAGAATGCCTAGAAGAACCGATCCCCCCCAACCTGAACCGGAACCGAAAATACCAGTCTTTAGGGGTAATCAATCTCCTCTGATCTGTCCCTTTGAGGAAACACATTCATTTGAGCAAGCTACTGCATCATCTATCGAAGATATTGAGATTCAGATGGACCAATTTGAACAAAGACAAGAACGACTTGAACATCGACAAGATCAAATCCTATCTAAGCTGCAGCAAATTCATCGACAATTTGACTCTTTATTTAGGCACTTTAATTTTTCACCTCCTGAATGAGCTTGTATGTGAACACAATCACCTATTGTTATTGTAAACTCTTTCTGTTACTCACCATGATGCCCTTTGCCTTGATCCTTGATATGGTTACCTGATGTATTTATTTGTGAGCATATGCAGAGTTACAAATATCTATCATTGTTTAATCTCGTTATTCATTGTCAGATTTTACATTGAAACTAAATGTTTTTATAACTACTTTGAAAACCTTGTGCCTTGGTTTCCATGATAAATATGATTTGAGAAAATGATATACCAATGCAGTTGATGAGTCACGACATTGTCATGATATTATTATTGCCATAACACTAAACATCAACTAGCTGATATTTTTACAAAACCTCTAAGTGAAGAACAATTTGATTTCATAAGAAGAGAATTAGGAATGCTGATGTGTCCGAATACATAAACTTGTTGAAATTATTTTTCGGACTTTATTGATTGATTGATCAATTTCACTTAATTGCTATAATGATTTTACACAATTACATGTTAGAAATTATGTGTATGAATATAAAAATTTCCATGATGATAAGCATGTTTTGTCTTCATGATCATATTTGAAAATCAATAGCACAGTCTTGTCCGAATGCATAAAAGTCTTAATTTCGTTTTCGGATTCTCTTAAAAATCGGAGTTTCTCGATACATTATCCTCTTCCGGACTTAATAAAGCATACGCCATAACAAGTTTAATTCTCATCATTGTTGACATATGAAATACATCTCTCATACACCTATGTGAAGAATATTCTTTAAAGAAATTGATTTAATAAAATGATTCCTGATTATATGAATGATAGTGTTTTTACTAACAAGGATTCGTTTCTAATACATATCTTGATCCTTGTGAAAATGAAGCAAGATTTAATCTCTCATCAATTTTAATTTCATTTAAAGTAAACTCACAAATAGATTGTGGAGATGCGGGGTAAAAACAGAATTGATATCTCCATGTCATGGTTGCATAATTGACTCACTATTGAAAATGACATGAACCTAGTAAAGGCATCACACTTATGCTCAAAATTCGCTTATATTGTTCTCCTGGTATTACAATTACCATGCTTTTTGTTGATGACAAAGGGGGAGAAATATATGAGTATTAATGCTATGCTTGCATCACCAAGAGATATATGAATTGATGCTATGATTACTATAATTTGCATTATGCCTTGTTTGTATCATGTAATGATATCAAAATCTTACTTCGCAGTTTTACATGTTGATATCTTACAATATGATGAATTGCTACTATTACCATCATTCAAACTTGTAATGTAAAATTTGAAAATGAATGTCAAGCCTTGACATCATCTTCAGAGAGATACATCATGATGGGAATCATGATGGGAGTATTGATAAGTTTAAATGATTTTAACTTATCTATGTGTCTCTTGAATTCAAAGGTTTTGAATTCAAAAATGACTTATCTCAAGTATGACATATAGACAGGGGGAGTTAAGATTAACTCCATTATCAATTGATTGTCATCATCAAAAGGGGGAGATTGTTGAATCTCGGATTTTGATGATGAAGTCAATTGTCATTTGTTATCTAATCTATATGTTGAGATAAGTGTGCAGGATTAACTACGATGAAAATAAGATATGCAGCAGGAGTTGCGCCGGAGTCAAGACAATGATCACGTTGGAAGTTCGAGAGTTCGACGGAAGTTCGGACAGTCGTCGAAGGTTCTGCGGGAACAAATCCGAGAAGTCCATGAGCTTGCCAAAGAAGCTCGTCGGAACTCGCCAAGTGGATCGTCGCAAGTCCAGGAGTTTGCCGGAAGTCCGCAGGAGCATCACCGAGGGTTCATCGGATGATCGATGGAAGTTCGTCGGAAGCTCGCCGGAAGAAGCGATTGACGCACCAGAGCAAGTTGCAGTAAATGTCTTAGGAAATATCGTAGTTAGCACAATGATTAAGTTGGAAATGGGAGGTGATTCCATTAACTTAATCTTGGGGCAATTGGGCTCTTGAAAAACCCAAATTGGGCCGAATGGATCAACTCATTCGGACCCTGATTTCTGCCAAGCGGTGGCACCGCTTGGGCTCAGTCTCCGAGGGAGACTGGGCGATGCAACCTCCCCTGATAGGAGGTGGCACCGCTTGGGCTCGGTCTCCGAGCTTTGGCTGAGCGGTGCAACCGCCTCAATCAGGCGGTGGCACCGCCTGAGCTCAGTCTTCGAGCTCTGGTAGGAGGTGCAACTGCCCCTGACAGGAGGTGGCATCGCCCAGAGGCTAAGTCTTCGAGCTCTGCCAGGCGGTGCAACCGCCAGATCCCGAAATTTCGAGAATTGACAGTTTTGAGCTCCAAATTCAAACTGGGTTGGGGCCTATAAATACCCCACCCTTTCAGCACTGAAAGGGAACCTAGAAACCACCGAAATTCTGATTTTACTTTGTGATTTTTAGAGCTTAAAAGTGTTGTATGAGTTGAAAGTTCTTCTTCCTCTTTTCTTTCAAGTTCTAATCTGTTAAGAGAGGAAAGGAAATTCTGTAAGGGTTGTCTCCTAAGCCCGTCAAAAGGAGTGAAACTGTAAAAGGGTGGTTGGCCTTCGCCTATTGAAAGAAGGCCTCTAGTTGATGTCGGTGACCTCGTCGGTGGAGGAAGCCAAAAGTGGAGTAGGTCAAGATTGACCAAACTACTCTGAATCTCGGTTTGCATTTACTTTGAGCATATTATCTTTACTGCAAACCTCATCAAAAGCTTACTGCTTTCTGCGCATATACGATTGGGTTTCAAGCTTTGCACTTTCCAAATCGGCGTTTAGACGTAAATCAGTTTTATCGTACGATCATCATATTTTAGTTTGCGCTTACGTTTTGATTTCTATCATAACTGCAAACTGCCTTTATATCCTTGCTTTAACTGCATCTCGCTTAATCAAGTGATTTACGAATAAGCATTTAGACGTAAATCAGTTTTTTCGTACGAATATCATATTTCAGTTTGCGCCTACTATCTGATTTGAACCATAACTGCAAACTGCATTTATATCTTTGCTGCATCTTGCTTAATCAAAAGTTAAAGTGATTTACGAATCGACTTTCTTACTGAAATCACTTTTATCGAACGAACGTTTTTTTTAATCGTAGAAGGTTTTCCGCTGCACTAATTCACCCCCCCCCCCCCTCTTAGTGCTCTTGATCCTAACAATTATATCATAAACTAATCAATTGATTTCATCATCAAAATCTGACATTCAATAACCTCTCCATTTTTGATGATGACAACCAATTGATGACGGAGTTAACCTTAACTCTCCTTACCTATATGCCATATCAAAATAAAGCAAACTTGAATTCAAAAAAAATTAATAGCATTTGAATTCAAGTGAAATAATTTTAATCATATGCAACAATCATATCAAAATTTTATAAATTGTGCATCATCATTTAAACATAGTTTCAAGTCATCAATGTATAACATACACAATTCAAACCATTACAAATCATCATTAGACATGATACCAAAACAATTAATTTTGAAATCATCGTTACTTGGGCATGCGTGATACCAAAATATGAAATGTTTCAAATCATCATTACTTCTCCCCCTTTGTCATCAATAAAAATGGGAAAAGTGCATCTAGCAAGTTATTAAAATGTGCAAGCTTAATAAGTTTTTGCGATGCGCAAGCTTGTAATTTTGCTTCTCTTGAGATGTACAAAATAGCAATTTTGCTTCCCTTGTGGAATATGTCAACCGATCATTGAGGATCGGTCGATGGGTCGACAGAATGCTTTATGCCATGAGTTCGGGCATCAATCCTAGAAGAGCGGACATTGTGCCAAGAAGATTGAAGTTACGGAGGTCAACATGCCGATTAAGCAAAAGGCCGCAAAAAAGGACGATGCATCGAAGGATTGGACGAAGTGCCGATGAACCAATGATATGTTGGACAACATGTGATTAATGCTTTGTAATAATTATCTAGATCGAAGTAGTTTTAAGTTATAATTGGGTTGGAATTAAGCCAACTCAATTAGGGACCAATTGGGCATATGTTGAGGCTATTTTGGGCCAAGAGAAAGGCTCATTCAATGACCCAAAAGTTGGGTCAGGCAGTGGCACCGCCAGAAGCTCAGTCTCTAAGACACAGTCTCCGAGACTGTGTCAGGTGATAGTACCACCAGATTGGGCGATGGTATCGCCCAGTGTCATACTAGCAGGTGGTGGTACCACTAGTACCCCAAAAACCCCGGATGAGATCATTTTGGCTCTAAATTTGAATCCATTTGAGGCTTATAAAAACCTCACTCATCCCTACTTGGTGCACACATCAACTGAGAGCAAAAAAGAAAGAAAATGATGTTGGAATATTGTGAAAACTCCTCTCAAGCTCTAAGTGTTGGGAGAAGTTTAAAAAAAAGGGTGAGTAATTATAATGGTTATCTCCTAAACCTGTGAAAAGGATAAAAAGGGTGTAAAATGGTATTTGATCTTCGCCCATTGAAAGAAGATCGGGTAGTGGAAACCGATGGCCTCGAGTGAAGAGGAATCGGGAGTGGATGTAGGTCACGATGATCGAACCACTATAAAATTGGTGTGCCTCCCTTTCTCTACTTGTTTACTTATTTTGTAACTGCTTTATCCGCTTATTACTACTTATGTAAACATTTTAAGTTTAAACGTCATTCCAATATGATTTCATCGAATGAGAATTTTTGAACCGTCGTTTTCATCGAAAGTACTAATTCACCCTCCCCTTCCCTCTTAGTGTCTTCACGGTCCTAACATAGACCAGTGAGGTGATTTACATCAAGTATACTAAATAAGAGATTTGAAAGCGATATTTTCTGAAAATAAACATGTATCATAAATAAATAACATGTAGACTTTGAAAAAATAAACAACTAAGATATGGTCTTCTATCTTAATCTGCTCATACTATTTTCTTGCGAAGCACACAACTTCCTCTGATATATGAATCAAAGATCTTCGATAGATCTCTAGTGGCGATCGGGATCTAATTGGCATCTCAACGTAACCTCGAGGGACTCGACTAATTACACTAAGCCTAAAAGGTAAGCAATTATTGCCAATCACAACTCCTTATAACTTACGTCCTGTTCAGCCTCGGAACCATCATGGTCTCGAGGGACTCGACCAACCATAACATATAGTTAAGTCATCACTATCGTTACAAGATGGGTCTGATTCAATGATATGCCCTCGAGGGACTCGACCAAGCATACCATGTCCTTAGGTCACCGGTGACATTTCTATGTCATAGGCAAGATCTTGAATCGCAATATAGGTGAGCCCCGAGGGACTCGACCAACTCAACCTATGTCGGGAATTGATTTCTTCCTATAACGATGGAAGGTCATATGGGTCAATTTAATTGCCTCACATTTATCGACTTAATATTATCGAGAGTGGAGATTTTATTTCAGTCTCCTAATATGATATGTCACATACATACATATTTAATATATATGTACATCGCATGTATATATATATATATATATATATATATATATATATATATATATATATATATATATATATATATATATATATATATATATAGTAGGCGTATAATCAATCAAACATCACATGAGAAATCACACCAGATGATCATGGACCACATCCTAATGTGATCAAACTCGAGCTAGTGGGCCTAATCACTCACATCAAGATCTATGTGTGTAGTAGCGCATCTCCATGCATTGTGATCGTCCATCTCATCCTCATCGGTTCCGTCGGCATCTCACTGCATCTCCATGAGTTGCGATTATTCATCTCGACCTCGTGGTTCTCGCTATTGCTTCCATGCTCCTACTATGCCTCCTCATGTAATTACAACTTAATCACAAGCATGCATGCCTAACAATAAATGAGAAATAAATTGGTTACTCGTAAGCCCCAATAATAATAATAATCACATCATATGTGCACACACATCACACGATCCATGATCATCCGTTCACATCACACATCATATGTACACATCACAATGTAGGACTACTAGATAACAATAATTAATTATATGTAGTATTTTGGGAACCCTACCATAGGGTGCCCTATATAGCAAGTAGTTCCTTCTTGAGCAAGGAAATCTTACCGTGTAGGGACTCCCCTAAAGCCATGAATCCTAGGCCACTGGACTGCCTTGTGTGGCTAGCAAACCCTAGCCACCAAGGAGTCCCTTGCAGCTAGGAAACTATTGCTGGAGGGCTGCCATGGGTGACCAGGAAAATGGGCCACCTATTTGCCCCATGCGGCCAGGAGTCCTAGCCACTAGGGGCACTTGGGCGGCCAGGAAACCCTAGCCACCTTTGGTGCCCCCTATAGCCAGGAAACCTGGCTGTAGGGGCTGCCATGCAGCAAGTTGAGAGCAGCCTCTCATTCCTGCTGCTTTTGGTCTAGTCGAGAGCAGCAAAGTGGAGCTCTCGGCTAAGGCTACAAGCAGCCTTCGGCTAATCCAAGGGGCAGCAACAATTGCTACCCTTTCTTCCCCTTTTGTGTCAACCAATTTGATATCAAAAGCCCTCTCTTAAACACCTCTTAACATTAAGAAAAGGTATAAAATAGATTTCTAATCTATGACAAAAAAATCACAACAATCATGCAAAATAATTGCAACATGATTGAACACAACACACACAGTTTAAAGACTAATCTTTTGCACGAGCAACCTGGCTCTGATACCAATATTGGGAAATCTGGGATGACATCATATGTTCAGTAAAAGAATAAAAAATAAAATTCCAAAATTTTTGTAAAAAAATAAGGTTTCATCATCATGCAAATATAGGTGCGTAAAAACCCGTAAAACCGAAACACTACCCATATAAGAAATATGTGTTACCTAGGGAGATCGTATGTCTATGAAAACCTATAGATCTATGAGAGATGATGAAGAAGGTCAACTATCATCCTCTATGGTAATGATTCATATGGTAGGGGCAGCAAAGATGTTTCTTAAATCGCTACCCAAATCTCTTCCTCACGCGCACCATGCAATTAAGAAGTGGCTTCCTCTTCTTGCAGTCCACACGCCCCAAATAGGGACCGCAGTATGAGGAGTGGGAGAGAGGAGAATAGGAGGAGACAACTAAAAAGAATCTAGCACATGGCCTTTTGGTTCTCTCATATTTATAGAGGCCCCTTGTCAACTTACCATAATAGATCCTACCATATTAGGTACTAGATCTCCATCCAATTACCCATGCTAATTAGATTAGTGGGTCCTACCCAATAATCTCTCATTGGTTCTTATTGGATCTCATCCATAAGATCCAATAATTCAGGGGTTTATTGGATATCCAATAAGATAGGGGCTCCAACGGATATCTCATATCTGAACCTCTACTAATCGCAACACCTACCATATGTGTATGACCCTCTAGGCCTAATATCAAGCTGGCCATGAGTCATACCTATCAGAACTCATTCTAGCTCAGTGAATTATTATGTTTATAATAATTCACTCGACTCATCGACTACGGACATACTAGGCCACTACGCCATAGTCCCTAAACAGTACAGAGGAATCAAATCCATTGTACTTGTCTATTCTTTGTTACCACGTATCTATAGTCTCTCATCCATCTAATACCCTAGAAATCGTAGACCGGGCATGGTGCTATCAGGCCCATATAGTTTCTATTCGAGACTCACTCTAATCGGTTCTCCTAGAAAACTCTTTCTCTCTCAATCCAAATGACCCTGGCTAGGAATTTGTTTGAGCAATAACATATGAGATATTCTTCTCATAACACGAAGAGCGGATGATTCTCTATTAATACTCAATAGCCCTCGTAAGGTTGGCTACCACTCCCGATGACGGACTATGCTAGATCTAGAACGTTTAGGCTTATAAATCTGGTATCAAAGAGTGAAGTACTCATATAGGACATCATTGGTGTCTCAAGTCTAAGGACCAAATATACCACTATGACTACAGAATCACTGTTTGAAAATAAGACATCATCAACCATCCAGCATTCCATGAGCGGATCAATTAATGAACTCATTCTCCAATGAGCACCTGCACTTTGGTGAATGCAATGAGCAACTACACATCGACTGATCCTTGATGATCGGTTGACCTTTGTAGCATTCTGCCAATATAATATCTAATTTTTTGACATATTCTACTCTGGCCCAACATTGATTCTTCCTACTTTAATTGTCTCTTTATGATCAAAGCTAGTCTTGTGTTACTCAAAACACATATTAGATCATAAACTCTATCAATTTGTTTCATCATTAAAATATAAGCTTCAATAGTCCAAACTATATGGATTGGCTCAGTAACCTAAGAATCATTCTTATGATAGAAAAAAAATTACGTACATCCTTGATACAGTGATACCTACACCCGAGGAATGGGCAAGTAAGGATGAGATTGCTCGCTACGTGAAGTACATAGATGACTCCACTCTTGCTCAGTGTTATATGTTGGGCTCTATGACTCCTGAGTTATAGAGATAGCATGAAATATAGATGTCAGATCCATTCTTCTACATGTCTGCAAATTGTTTCAGGAATAGGAAAGGGCTCAACGATATGAGATATCGAAGAGCCTCTTCCACACTAGGATGACTGATGGGATACCGGTTCAGAACCATGTTCTAAGGATGATTGAGTGGATAGCAAAACTCACAAGTTTAGGAATGGTCTTAGAGAATAACCTCTGTGGATCTTGTACTTCAGTCTCTACCATTTTTCTTTTCTTAGTTCATAATGAATTTTAATATCAACATGCTTGAGATGACTCTCCCTGAGCTTCTCAATATTTTGAGGGGGGCAGAGAGCACTATCAAGAAAGAGAAGTTAGTTCTCAATACTAGTAAGACCAGAAAGAAAAGGAAGGCAGAAAAATCCCTTAAGAAGGGAAAGGGCAAGGGCAGGCCGGGTAAAGTAAAGGTTGCTAAGAAGGACCCTACCATAGGGTGCCCTATATAGCAAGTAGTTCCTTCTTGAGCAAGGAAATCTTACCATGTAGGGACTCCCCTAAAGCCATGAATCCTAGGCCACTGGACTGCCTTGTGTGGCTAGCAAACCCTAGCCACCAAGGAGTCCTTTGCAGCTAGGAAACTATTGCTGTAGGGCTGCCATGGGTTACCAGGAAAATGAGCCACCTATTTGCCCCATGCGGCCAGGAGTCCTAACCACTAGGGGCATTTGGGCGGCCAGGAAACCCTAGCCACCTTTTGTGCCCCCTATAGCCAGGAAACCTGGCTGCAGGGGCTGCCATGCAGTAAGTTGAGAGCAGCCTCTCAATCCTGCTGCTTTTGGTATAGTCGAGAGCAGCAAAGTGGAGCTCTCGGCTAAGGCTACAAGCAGCCTTCGGCTAATCCAAGGGGCAAAAAAATTGCTACCCTTTCTTCCCCTTTTGTGTCAACAAAGTTGATATCAAAAGCCCTCTCTTAAACACCTCTTAACATTAAGAAAAGGTATAACATAGATTTCTAATCTATGACAAAAAAATCACAACAATCATGCAAAATAATTACAACATGATTGAACACAACACACACAGTTTAAAGACCAATCTTTTGCACGAGCAACCTGGCTCTGATACCAATCTTGGGTGACATCATATGTTCATTAAAGAATAAAAAATAAAATTCTAAAATTTTTGTAAAAAAAATAAGGTTTCATCATCATGCAAATATAGGTGCGTAAAAACCCGTAAAACCGAAAAACTACCCATATAAGAAATATGTGTTACCTAGGGAGATCGTATGTCTCTGAAAACCTATAGATCTATGAGAGATGATGAAGAACGTCAACTATCATCCTCTATAGTAATGATTCATATGGTAGGGGCAGCAAAGATGTTTCTTAAATCGCTACCCAAATCTCTTCCTCACGCGCACCATGCAATCAAGAAGTGGCATCCTCTTCTTGCTGTCCACACGCCCCAAATAGGGACCGCAGTATGAGGAGTGGGAGAGAGGAGAATAGGAGGAGACAACTAAAAAGAATCTAGCCCATGGCCTTTTGGTTCTCTCCTATTTATAGAGGCCCCTTGTCAACTTACCATAATAGATCCTACCATATTAGGTACTAGATCTCCATCCAATTACCCATGCTACTTAGATTAGTAGGTCCTACCCAATAATCTCTCATTGGTTCTTATTGGATCTCATCCATAAGATCCAATAATTCAGGGGTTTATTGGATATCCAATAAGATAGGGGCTCCAACGGATATCTCATATCTGAACCTCTACTCATCGCAACACCTACCATATGTGTATGACCCTCTAGGCCTAATATCAAGCTGGCCATGACTCATACCTATCAAAACTCATTCTAGCTCAGTGAATTATTATCTTTATAATAATTCACTCGACTCATCGACTACGGACATACTAGGCCACTACGTCATAGTCCCTAAACAGTACAGAGGAATCAAATCCATTGTACTTGTCTATTCTTTGTTACCACGTATCTATAGTCTCTCATCCATCTAATGCCCTAGAAATCGTAGGCCGGGCATGGTGCTATCAGGCCCATATAGTTTCTATTCGAGCCTCACTCTAATCGGTTCTCCTAGAAAACTTTTTCTCTCTCAATCCAAATGACCCTGGCTAGGGATTTGTTTGAGCAATAACATATGAGATATTCCTCTCATAACACTAAGAGCGGATGATTCTCTATTAATACTCAATAGCCCTCGTAAGGTTGGCGACCACTCCCGATGACTGACTATGCTATATCTAGAACGTTTAGACTTATAAATCTGGTATCAAAGAGTGAAGTACTCATATAGGACATCCTTGGTGTCTCAAGTCTAAGGACCAAATATACTACTATGACTACAGAATCACTGTTTGAAAATAAGATATCATCAACTATCCAGCATTCCATGAGCGGATCAATTAATGAACTCATTCTCCAATGAGTACCTGCACTTTGGTGAATGCAATGAGCACCTACACATCGATTGATCCTTGATGATCGGTTGACCTTTGTAGCATTCAGCCAATATAATATCTAATTTTTTGACATATTCTACTCTGGCCCAACATTGATTCTTCCTACTTTAATTGTCTCTTCATGATCAAAGCTAGTCTTGTGTTACACAAAACACAGATTAGATCATAAACTCTATCAATTTGATTCATCATTAAAATATAAGCTTCAATAGTCCAAACTATATGGATTGGCTCAGTAACCTAAGAATCATTCTTTAGATAGAAAAAAATTACGTACATCCTTGATACAGTGATACCTACACCCGAGGAATGGGCAAGTAAGAATGAGATTGCTCGCTACGTGAAGTACATAGATGACTCCACTCTTGCTCAGTGTTATATGTTGGGCTCTATGACTCCTGAGTTATCGAGATAGCATGAAATATAGATGTCAGATCCATTCTCCTACATGTCAGTAAATTGTTTCAGGAATAGGAAAGGACTCAACGATATGAGATATCGAAGAGCCTCTTCCACACTAGGATGACTGATGAGATACCGGTTCAAAACCATGTTCTAAGGATGATTGTGTGGATAGCAAAACTTACAAGTTTAGGAATGGTCTTAGAGAATAAACTATGTGGATCTTGTACTTCAATCTCTACCATATTTCTTTTCTTAGTTCATAATGAATTTTAATATCAACATGCTTGAGATGACTCTCCCTGAGCTCCTCAATATTTTGAGGGGGGCAGAGAGCACTATCAAGAAAGAGAAGTTAGTTCTCAATACTGGTAAGACTAAAAAGAAAAGGAAGGCAGAAAAATCCCTTAAGAAGGGAGAGGGCAAGGGCAGGCTGGGTAAAGTAAAGGTTGCTAAGAAGGACCCTACCATAGGGTGCCCTATATAGCAAGTAGTTCCTTCTTTAGAAAGGAAATCTTACCGTGTAGGGACTCCCCTAAAGCCATGAATCCTAGGCCACTGGGCTGCCTTGTGTGGCTAGCAAACCCTAGCCAAGAAGGAGTCCCTTGCAGCTAGGAAACTATTGCTGTAGGGCTGCCATGGGTGACCAGGAAAATGGGCCACCTATTTGCCCCATGCGGCCAGGAGTCCTAGCCACTAGGGGCACTTGGGCGGCCAGGAAACCCTAGCCACCTTTGGTGCCCCCTATAGCCAAGAAACCTTGCTGCAGGGGCTGCCATGCAGCAAGTTGAGAGCAGCCTCTCATTCCTGCTGCTTTTGGTCTAGTCGAGAGCAGCAAATTGGAGCTCTCGGCTAAGGCTACAAGCAGCCTTCGGCTAATCCAAGGGGCAGCAACAATTGCTACCCTTTCTTCCCCTTTTGTGTCAACAAATTTGATATCAAAAGCCCTCTCTTAAACACCTCTTAACATTAAGAAAAGGTATAACATAGATTTCTAATCTATGACAAAAAAATCACAACAATCATGCAAAATAATTGCAACATGATTGAACTCAACACACACAGCTTAAAGACCAATCTTTTGCACGAGCAACCTGACTCTGATACCAATTTTGGGAAATCTGGGGTGACATCATATGTTCAGTAAAAGAATAAAAAATAAAATTCCAAAATTTTTGTAAAAAAATAAGGTTTCATCATCATGCAAATATAGGTGCGTAAAAACCCGTAAAACTGAAAAACTACCCATATAAGAAATATGTGTTACCTAGGAAGATAATATGTCTCTGAAACCTATATATCTATGAGAGATGATGAAGAAGGTCAACTATAATCCTCTATAGTAATGATTCATATGGTAGGGGCTGCAAAGATGTTTCTCAAATCGCTACCCAAATCTCTTCCTCACGCGCACCATGCAATCAAGAAGTGGCTGCCTCTTCTTGCTGTCCACACGCCCCAAATAGGGACCGTAGAATGAGGAGTGGGAGAGAGGAGAATAGGAGGAGACAACTAAAAAGAATCTAGCCCATGGCCTTTTGGTTCTCTCCTATTTTTAGAGGCCCCTTGTCAACTTACCATAATAGATCCTACCATATTAGGTACTGGATCTCCATCCAATTACCCATGCTACTTAGATTAGTGGGTCCTACCCAATAATCTCTCATTGGTTCTTATTGGATCTCATCCATAAGATCCAATAATTCAGGGGTTTATTGGATATCCAATAAGATAGGGGCTCCAACGGATATTTCATATCTGAACCTCTACTCATCGCAACACCTACCATATGTGTATGACCCTCTAGGCCTAATATCAAGCTGGCCGTGAGTCATACCCATCAGAACTCCTTCTAGCTCAGTGAATTATTATCTTTATAATAATTCAAAAGACTCATCGACTACGGAAATACTAGGCCACTACGCCATAGTCCCTAAACAGTACAGAGGAATCAAATCCATTGTACTTGTCTATTCTTTGTTACCACGTATCTATAGTCTCTCATCCATCTAATACCCTAGAAATCGTAGACCGGGCATGGTGCTATCAGGCCCATATAGTTTCTATTCGAGCCTCACTCTAATCGGTTCTCCTAGAAAACTCTTTCTCTCTCAATCCAAATGACCCTAGCTAGGGATTTGTTTGAGGAATAACATATGAGATATTCCTCTCATAACACAAAGAGCGGATGATTATCTATTAATACTCAATAGCCCTCGTAAGGTTGGCTACCACTCCCGATGACTGACTATGCTAGATCTAGAATGTTTTGGCTTATAAATCTGGTATCAAAGAGTGAAGTACTCATATAGGACATCCTTGGTGTCTCAAGTCTAAGGACCAAATATACCACTATAACTACAAAATCACTGTTTGAAAATAAGACATCATCAACCATCCAACATTCCATGAGCGGATCAATTAATGAACTCATTCTCCAATGAGCACCTGCACTTTGGTGAATGCAATGAGCACCTACACATCGACAGATCCTTGATGATCGGTTGACCTTTGTAGCATTTTGCCAATATAATATCTAATTTTTTGACATATTCTACTCTGGCCCAACATTGATTCTTCCTACTTTAATTGTCTCTTCATGATCAAAGCTAGTCTTGTGTTACTCAAAACACAGATTAGATCATAAACTCTATCAATTTGTTTCATCATTAAAATATAAGCTTCAATAGTCCAAACTATATGGATTGGCTCAGTAACCTAAGAATCATTCTTATGATAGAAAAAAGTTACGTACATCCTTGTTACAGTGATACCTACACCCGAGGAATGGGCAAGTAAGGATGAGATTACTCGCTACGTGAAGTACATAGATGACCCCACTCTTGCTCAGTGTTATATGTTGGGCTCTATGACTCCTGAGTTATAGAGATAGCATGAAATATAGATGTCAGATCCATTCTCCTACATGTCAGTAAATTGTTTCAGGAATAGGAAAGGACTCAACGATATGAGATATCGAAGAGCCTCTTCCACACTAGGATGACTGATGAGATACCGGTTCAAAACCATGTTCTAAGGATGATTGTGTGGATAGCAAAACTTACAAGTTTAGGAATGGTCTTAGAGAATAAACTATGTGGATCTTGTACTTCAATCTCTACCATATTTCTTTTCTTAGTTCATAATGAATTTTAATATCAACATGCTTGAGATGACTCTCCCTGAGCTCCTCAATATTTTGAGGGGGGCAGAGAGCACTATCAAGAAAGAGAAGTTAGTTCTCAATACTGGTAAGACCAAAAAGAAATGGAAGGCAGAAAAATCCCGTAAGAAGGGAAAGGGCAAGGGCAGGCCAGTTAAAGTAAAGGTTGCTAAGAAGGACCCTATCATAGGGTGCCCTATATAGCAAGTAGTTCCTTCTTTAGCAAGGAAATCTTACCGTGTAGGGACTCCCCTAAAGCCATGAATCCTAGGCCACTGGACTGCCTTATGTGGCTAGCAAACCCTAGCCACCAAGGAGTCCCTTGCAGCTAGGAAACTATTGCTGTAGGGCTGCCATAGGTGACCAGGAAAATGGGCCACCTATTTGCCCCATGCGGCCAGGAGTCCTAGCCGCTAGGGGCACTTGGGCTGCCAGGAAACCCTAGCCACCTTTGGTGCCCCCTATAGCCAGGAAACCTGGCTGCAGGGGCTGCCATGCAGCAAGTTGAGAGCAGCCTCTCATTCCTACTGCTTTTGGTCTAGTCGAGAGTAGCAAAGTGGAGCTCTCGGCTAAGGCTACAAGCAGCCTTCGGCTAATCCAAGGGGCAGCAACAATTGCTATCCTTTCTTCCCCTTTTGTGTCAACAAATTTGATATCAAAAGCCCTCTCTTAAACACCTCTAAACATTAAGAAAAGGTATAACATAGATTTCTAATCTATGACAAAAAAAAATCACAACAATCATGCAAAATAATTGCAACATGATTGAACACAACACACACAGTTTAAAGACCAATCTTTTGCACGAGTAACCTGACTCTGATACCAATATTGGGAAATCTGGGGTGACATCATATGTTCAGTAAAAGAATAAAAAATAAAATTCCAAAATTTTTGTAAAAAAATAAGGTTTCATCATCATGCAAATATAGGTTCGTAAAAACCCGTAAAACCGAAAAACTACCCATATAAGAAATATGTGTTACCTAGGGAGATCGTATGTCTCTGAAAACCTATAGATCTATGAGAGATGATGAAGAAGGTCAACTATCATCCTCTATAGTAATGATTCATATGGTAGGGGCTGCAAAGATGTTTCTCAAATCGCTACCCAAATCTCTTCCTCACGCGCACCATGCAATCAAGAAGTGGCTGCCTCTTCTTGCTGTCCACACGCCCCAAATAGGGACCGTAGTATGAGGAGTGGGAGAGAGGAGAATAGGAGGAGACAACTAAAAAGAATCTAGCCCATGGCCTTTTGGTTCTCTCCTATTTATAGAGGCCCCTTGTCAACTTACCATAATAGATCCTACCATATTAGGTACTAGATCTCCATCCAATTACCCATGCTACTTAGATTAGTGGGTCCTACCCAATAATCTCTCATTGGTTCTTATTGGATCTCATCCATAAGATCCAATAATTCAGGGGTTTATTGGATATCCAATAAGATAGGGGCTCCAACGGATATCTCATATCTGAACCTCTACTCATCGCAACACCTACCATATGTGTATGGCCCTCTAGGCCTAATATCAAGCTGGCCGTGAGTCATACCTATCAGAACTCCTTCTAGCTCAATGAATTATTATCTTTATAATAATTCACTCGACTCATCGACTACGGACATACTAGGCCACTACGCCATAGTCCCTAAACAGTAAAGAGGAATCAAATCCATTGTACTTGTCTATTCTTTATTACCAAGTATCTATAGTCTCTCATCCATCTAATACCCTAGAAATCGTAGACCGGGCATGGTGATATCAGGCCCATATAGTTTCTATTCAAACCTCACTCTAATCGGTTCTCCTAGAAAACTCTTTCTCTCTCAATCCAAATGACCCTGGCTAGGGATTTGTTTGAGCAATAACATATGAGATATTCATCTCATAACACTAAGAGCGGATGATTCTCTATTAATACTCAATAGCCCTCGTAAGGTTGGTTACCACTACCGATGACTGACTATGCTAGATCTAGAACGTTTAGGCTTATAAATCTGGTATCAAAGAGTGAAGTACTCATATAGGACATCCTTGGTGTTTCAAGTCTAAGGACCAAATATACCACTGTGACTACAGAATCACTGTTTGACAATAAGACATCATCAACCATCCAGCATTCCATGAGCGGATCAATTAATGAACTCATTCTCCAATGAGCACCTGCACTTTGGTGAATGCAATGAGCACCTACACATCGACTGATCCTTGATGATCGGTTGACCTTTGTAGCATTCTGCCAATATAATATCTAATTTTTTGACATATTCTACTCTGGCCCAACATTGATTCTTC
Source organism: Musa acuminata AAA Group (assembly GCF_036884655.1). Classification (NCBI taxonomy): domain Eukaryota; kingdom Viridiplantae; phylum Streptophyta; class Magnoliopsida; order Zingiberales; family Musaceae; genus Musa; species Musa acuminata. Next base: position 1,674,105 of record NW_027021349.1, on the reverse strand, counting down.
CTACTTTAATTGTCTTTTCATGATCAAAGCTAGTCTTGTGTTACTCAAAACACAGATTAGATCATAAACTCTATCAATTTGTTTCATCATTAAAATATAAGCTTCAATAGTCCAAACTATATGGATTGGCTCAGTAACCTAAGAATCATTCTTATGATAGAAAAAAGTTACGTACATCCTTGTTACAGTGATACCTACACCCGAGGAATGGGCAAGTAAGGATGAGATTACTCGCTACGTGAAGTACATAGATGACCCCACTCTTGCTCAGTGTTATATGTTGGGCTCTATGACTCCTGAGTTATAGAGATAGCATGAAATATAGATGTCAGATCCATTCTCCTACATGTCTGTAAATTGTTTCAGGAATAGGAAAGGACTCAACGATATGAGATATCGAAGAGCCTCTTCCACACTAGGATGACTGATGGTATACGGGTTCAGAACCATGTTTTAAGGATGATTGAGTGGTTAGCAAAACTCACAAGTTTAGGAATGGTCTTAGAGGATAACCTCTGTGGATCTTGTACTTCAGTCTCTACCATATTTCTTTTCTTAGTTCATAATGAATTTTAATATCAACATGCTTGAGATGACTCTCCCTGAGCTCCTCAATATTTTGAGGGGGGCAGAGAGCACTATCAAGAAAGAGAAGTTAGTTCTCAATACTGGTAAGACCAGAAAGAAAAGGAAGGCAGAAAAATCCCTTAAGAAGGGAAAGGGCAAGGGCAGGCCGGGTAAAGTAAAGGTCGCTAAGAAGGACCCGACAAAGAACAAAGACCAATGTTTCTACTACGACAAAGATGGGCATTGGAAGAGGAACTGCAAAGAGTACATTGTAGAGAGGGCGAAACAAAAACTTAGAGAAACTTCAGGTACATTCATGATCAGTCTCCATTTGTTAGATTCTTATGATAATACATGGGTATTGAATACCCATAGTACTTATCATATTTATAATTCGTTGTAGGTTCTAGCAAGACCGAGGAGACTGGTGAGAGGCGAGATCAACCTCATGATGGGCAATGGAGCAAAAGTTGATGCAATAGCTATTGATGAGGTCACTCTACATCTGCTTGGTGGAGCTATTATTGCGTTGGATGCATACTAGTTTGTTCCTTCTATTATCAAAAACATTATTTTCATTTCATGTTTGATAGTTAGTCGATATAAATTAGTTTTTAAAAACAATGATTGTTCAATATTATTAGATGATAAGATCATCACGAGAGGAACATTGCATAATGGTTTGTTTATGCTAGACATTGCTCCACATATCATGAATGTAAGTGTGTCCAATAGGAAACCAGATGAAGTAAAAAATGCATACCTATGACATTATAGGCTAGGTAATATCCATGAGGGAAGGATTCAAAAGTTGCTAAAGGATGGATATCTAGATCCATTTGACTATGAGTCATATACAACTTGTGAGCCTTGCCTTCGTGGAAAACTAACCAACTATCTATTTAGTGAAAATAGAGAGAGAACCACTAAACCACTAGAACTCATACATAGTGATGTATGTGATCCAATGTTAACTTATGTCATAGGTGGTTACTCTTACTTCATTACTTTTACTAATGATTTCTTAAGGTATGGACATGTGTACTTGATAAAGTACGAGACCAAGGCTTTCAAGAAATTCAAAGAGTATAAGAATGAAGTAGAGAACCAGATTGGAAAGAGTATCAAGACTCTTCGATCAGATCGAGGAGGTGAGTACTTGAGTACAAAGTTCACCAAGTTTCTTAAGGACAATGAGATTTTATCCCAATAGACACATCCTTTTACACCTAAGCTCAATGGTGTATCTGAAAGGAGGAATCGTATACTGTTGGACATAGTGCAGTCCATGATGAGTTTCGCCGACCTACCTGTCTCATTCTAGGGATACACCCAAGAGAGCACAACTTACATTCTGAATAGAATTTCAAGTAAATAGGTAGTCTCTGCACTATATAAAATATGGAAAGGGAAAAAGTTCGATCTTAAGGTTGTTAAGATTTAGGGCTATCTTGCTAATGTTAAAAGATATAACCCCGATAAGTTGGAATCTTGGACAGAGCGGTGTAATTTTATGAGATACCCCAATAAATCTTATGGATATTATTTCTATCACCCCGAGGACCAAATGGTCTTTGTAGCCAAGAGAGCGGTGTTCCTTGAGAAGGAACACATTTTTGGTGGAGAGAGTGGGAGCGTGATAGAGTTGAGCGAGGTTGGAGAACCTAGCTCAAGTACCACTCTATAGCCCGAGTCTGTTTAGGTACCTAGTGATAGTTATAGGTGCCCTACAAGTCAATCACGTGAGTGATAACACATGTGACATGATACACGTTCTTTTTGCTTATTATATTATCTGGCATTTTATCACTTTATATTGCTTGTTGTGTGTGTGTGTATATATATATATATATATATATATATATATATATATATATATATATATATATATATATATATATATATATATATATATATATATATATATTATGATGTCCATGGATCTATGCAATGAGAATCAGATTGTGATGAGATCATGATAATGAGATTGATTCACCTTTAAGCACAAAGGACATCGAGATAACCGAACAAACTGGTATACTATATACCTTTACATATGATGGAGGCGACTAGTCTTATAGCTGCTTGTTTGGGGACACTAGAGATACAATACAGGTTCTCATTGGAGAATGAGTTCATTGATTGATCCGGTCACGGAATGTTGGATGGTTGATGATGCCTTATTGTCATATAGTGATTCTGATATCTTGTATGAGTACTCCACTCTTTGATGTCGGTCTTATAGGTCTGAAAGTTTCATATCTAGTATAGCTAGTCATCGGGAGTGGTAGCCAACCTCACGAGAGCTATTGAGTGTCGATAGATGATCATTCGCTCTCGGTGTCATAAGAGGAATATCCCATGTGTTCTTGCTCAGACAAATCCTTAGCCAGTGTCATTCCAATCGAGAGAGAAAGAGTTCTTTGGGAGAATATGATTAGAGCGAGACTCGAGTAGAAATCGTATGGGTCTAACAACACCATGCCCGATATATGGTCTTTGGGATATTAGATGGATGAGGGACTATAGGTATAATGTAACTGAGGATAGATAAGTCTAAAGGATTATATTCCCTTGTATCATCTAGGGACTACGGCGTAGTGGCCTAGTACATCTGTAGTCAATGAGTCAAGTGAATTATTATGGGGATGATAATTCACTGAGCCATAAGAAGTTCTGATAAGTATAACTCATGGCTAACTCGATATTGGGCCTAGAGGGTCACACACATATGGTAGGCATTGCGACGAGTAGAGGTTCGGATATGAGAGATCCATCGGAGTCCCTATCTTATTGGATATCCAATAAGCCCTTGAATTATTGGATCCTATGGATGAGATCCAATAAGAGCCAATAAGATATTATTGGATAGAGATCTACTAATTTAAGTGACTTGGGTAGTTGGATGGAGATCCAATACCCAATAAAGTAGGATCTATTACGGTTAAGTTGATAGGGGACCTCTATAAATAGGAGGAATTCAATGGTTCATAGGCTAGAGCCTTTTGCATCCTCTCTTATTCTCCTCTCCCTCTCCACCTCAAAGCAGACTTTGAGTTTTTAGGAGTGTCATAATAGCCTTGCTGTGTGAATCACCGCTAGATAGGAGAATGCTTGACCTCCTTCATCCTCTCATAAAGATCTATAGGGATTCAAGGATATATGGTCTCCCTAGGTAACATAACAATCTTACGTGTGGTTTTAAGTTTCACGGGTTTTATGCACCAATCTTCGCACGACGATGAATACCTTTTTGGGAAATTTAAGATTTTTATTTTTTTGTTCTTCCGCTGCGTATGTGATGTCGCCTCTAGATTTCATAGTAGTATCTTGCTTGGGTCGAGTAAGTAGTAGTCTAAGAATACGTATCATATCACACGTGCCATCACTCACGTGATTGGTTTGTAGGGCACCTATGGCTAGCAATCTTTCACTTGACCTAAAGCTAGTCACCTATATGTCTAATCCCCATCAGACCCTTGTGGCGCTCAAAGGTAATCTGAGATAAGGACTTTCTCAATGGATCTGTGATATTATCTTCGTATGGAACTCTTTCCACTGCTATATCTCCTCGAGTAATGATCTCTCTGATTAGGTGGAACCTTCTCAAAACGTGCTTAGACTTCTAATGAGACCTTAGTTCGTTCGCTTGAACAATCACCCCATTGTTATCGCAATATAAGAGAATCGACTCCTCGCTACTCGGCACGACTCCCAGATCTGTGATGAACTTCTTCATCCAAACTCCCTCATTTGCTGCCTCTATTGTAACAATGTACTCCACCTCTATGATCGAGTTAGTAGTAGTATCTTGCTTGGAACTCTTCCCAAAAAGGTGTATCTTGCTCGCGGGCAAAGGGGATGCCCCTCCGCTACGACGCCGCTGCCCGTGGGCAGGGGCATGCCCGCCCGTAGAGGGCTGCTGCCAGTAGGGTGGCGACGGCCACAATAGGGGAGAAGGAGAAGGGCATTAGGGTTTTTAAGCAAAAATATATTTTTGCCCCTATGAATTTAAGAAATTCCAAAGGTTGTCTTTTTATCTAAATTACTAAAATAGCCTTCATGATTCAAAAAATTTCCTATATATTCCAATTTCAGAAATATTAATTAATTAAAAGATTTAATTAATTATTATTATTATTTAGTAGTCCTACATGATGATGATATATACATGTAATGTATGATGTGAACGGATGATCTTGGACCGTATGATGTGAGTGTACATGTAATTATTATTATTATTGGGGCCTGTGAGCCTCCAATTTATTTCTCGTTTATTGTTGGGCATACGTGCCTATGATTAAGTTGTAATCATATTAGGAGGTGCAGCGAGAGCGTGGAAGCAATAGTGGGACCCATGAGGTCGAGACGGACGATCGCGACGTATGGAGATGTACCGAGATGCCGACGGAATGAACGAGGATGAGATGGATGATCACTGGGCATGAAGATGCACCGCTGCACACATAGATCTTAATGTGAGTGATTAGGCCCACTAGCTCGGGCCTGATTATATTAGGTTGTGGTTCATGATCATCTGGTGTGATTGTTCATGTGATGTGTGATTGCTTGTACACTTACTATATATATATATATATATATATATATATATATATATATATATATATATATATTTGCATACGATGTAGATATATATTAAATATGTATGCGTGTGACATATCATATTAGGAGACCAAATCAAAATACCCTCTCTTGATAATATTAAGTCGGTAAACGTGAGGCAATTAGATTGAACCACGTGGCCTTCCATCGTTATAGGTAGGGATCGATTCTCAACATAGGTTGAGTTGATTGAGTCCCTCGAGGCTCAATTATAAGTAAATATTACATAAATCCAAATATTGTGGTGGTAACTGATTAGATTTAACTTCAATTTGAAATTGAAAGGACTACTTAAAACAAACAATTCAAATAAATATGATATTTGAAAGATTCATTACGCATACTTTTAGGTATGATAAGTCAATATTTTATCATTATTGGTGTGAGAGCACACAAGTTTGCGAGGAATTATCTGCTTTTGGGTGAGCTCCCAAAAGGGGAAAACCGTGTGGGCTCACCCAAAGTGGATAATTCCTCGTAAACCTTCATACTCTTACACCAATAATAACAAAATATTGACTTATTAGAATGACGTTAGAAGTAGGGCCATGAGCCCCCAACTCCCCTATGGTGGGGGCATTGATAAGAACACTTGGTTTCATATTAGTTGAGAAGTAAAGAAACTTAGGGTTTATAAGCCTTTAACATCACCCTTATTCTCAAAGGTGCATTTTGGGGCTCATCTCGAAAGAGCAAAACCATGCGAGCTCACCCAAAGCGGATAATTCCTCGTGAGCCTTCGTGGTCTCACACTAATGACGATAAAATATTGACTTATTAGAATAACGTTAGAAGGAGGGTCATAAACTACCTCTAGCATCACTTTTATCCTTAGAGGCACCTTTTGATAGATTACAATGTGATGAGAAAGCTTGATCAAATTTCTCATCATAATGAGTTATAATGCTACTTGGTTTGAAAGCAAGAAGAGAATAAGGAGAAAGTAGTTTTTGTTGGATAAATGACGAGGAATGATCAAGACGACGATGTCACATATCAATTGGAGCTGCAATTGAAGAATAAATGGTGGGTTGGGTTACTTATAAAGCTGACAGCTACTCATAAATATTATCTTTATTCTGGCCTCGAACTAAGGTTACCCTCGTACTCAAATCCTTGACAAAAAAAAGAGTAAGGAAAGAATTCAATTGAGGTGTTATTTCGTTTATAGAATTGAGAAATGGAAATGAGGTTTCTTTTGACGTGAGGTGCACATAGAACATCATTGAGTGTAAAAGTTATAGTGTATGAATTAAGTATTATGAAACTAGTGTGAGTAATGAGGATTCCATTACTATCACTAATGATGATGTCTTCATTTCCTCCATAGTTTTTATGGATGGACAAGTTTTGTAGATCAGATGTAATATGATGAGAGGCACTAGAGTTCATAATCCAATTATTTTAACTAGTGGTCAGAGTAGTTATGAGATTCGCTTGAGGCCAATTTGGTGTAGTCGAAAGTCTAGGTTGAGACCAATATACTCTTTGTTGGTTTGTATGGTCAGGACGTCAAAGAGGTTATAACTCCCCTCTCTACCAGTGAATCAATTAAATTATATGATGGAAGCCCTACTATAGATCCTATATAATATCGACAAGTATTTGGTTCCTTATAGTACTTATCTCTCACACGTCTAAACATCTCATTTGCAATTAATAAGTTATCACAATTCATGCATCGACCATCTACTATGCATTGGTCTATAGTAAAACGAATCTTGCAATATCTTAAAGGGACTCTCAATCATGGACTCTTTATCTGCAAACACTCCTCACTTCATCTCAATGCATTTGTCAATGCTAATTGGGCAGGGAATTTGATGATAGAACATCCATGTCAGAGTATATTATCTTGCTTAGAGCTAATCCAATCAGTTAGAGTTCAAAGAAGCAAAAGATAATCACACGATCTACAACTGAAGCTGAATACCGAGTCATCGCCATTGCTATTGCAGAACTCAATTGGGTCACGAATCTACTAAAGGAACTCAACATCAACTCCACACTAACTCCTACTATATATTGTGATAATGTCGGAGCCACCTACTTATGTGCCAATCTAGTGTTCTACTCACGCATGAAACACATTGCCATTGATTTCAACTTCGTGCAAGATTACGTTATCAGACATCAACTACGTGTTTCTCATATACATACAATTGATCAACTAGCAGATTCACTCACGAAGTCTCTTGCCCGCAAACTATTTTTATTGCAACGGTCCAAGATTGACATCCTTGACAAGAGCTCAATCTTACGGGGGCATGATAGAAGATAAGATTTTTCCAACTACATGCATAAATCTCTCTTACCTAAATTGTTTTCATTAAGAGAAATCTTCTCCTCTAACCTATATAAAAAGAGATCATATTAATGAAATTTGATTAAGCTTTCTCATCACGTTGTAATCTATCATGGTATTATGGTGTATCAAGCTCTTGGAGCTTGACAAAGTCCGTAAATAGCTTTTTGTAGTTTATAAACATGCCTTGTATACTAAGGATGGATGAAGCCAGGAGGTTGCTGCATGAAGACATCTTCAGTTAGAGTCTCCTGTAAGAAAGCATTGTTAATATCCAATTATCGTAAGTGCCAACCTTTTGTGATGGCTAAACTCAAGATAAGTCAAATAGTTGTGAGTTTAATAACGGGACTGAATGTCTTTATGAATCAAGACCAGGTCATTGATGAAACCCTTTGGCCACTAGACGTGCTTTAAATTTGGCAACGAATTCATCTGGGTTATGCTTAATTCGAAAGATCCACTTACACCCGATGATATTTTGTGTGTGATGAAAGGGTACAAGGGTCAATGTAGAGTTATGGAGGAGGGCATCATATTCTTCACATATGGCTTTATGCAAGTATGAAGATTTTTGGGCTTGAGTGACTATGGTGGTTCAATGGGGTCAGGAGGAAATTTTGTGATAGCATGAAGGTCAAGGATATGACACGATTTGAAAATATCATTTTTAGAGAGTGTTGTAATTGGATGTTTAAGGGCTATGAGATTGTTAGGTTGTGTTGTAGGTATAAGTGGTGGAGAGACACTGACATGAGCCTAGTCAAGTTGAGGTACTTTAGTGTCTCTGGGTTTAGGAGAAGGTAAAGACAATGGTTGTATTTCTAAGGGCATTGTTTCATCAATAGGGGGAACTTGTAAAGAAGGGAGTGGAGAAATAATGGAGAGAGCGGGGTGCTACTAAACTAGAGTAACAAGAGAGTATGTATCCTGATAGGAAGGATGAGATAGTGTCATGGGAGGTTCATTTGATGGGGTCAGAGGTATACTCCTGTGATGTAAATTTGTTGGAGTGGTTAGCATGGTTGGAGACCTATGATTTTGGAAAGGAAAGATAGACTCCACAAAAATAACGTGACGTGATATAAAGACTTTTTTAGTTTGGGGTTCGTAGCATCGGAAAGCATTATGTTCAACTGAGTATCCTATGAAGATGCAAGCCTTAGATATTAGTGTTATCTTATGTGAGATATATGGGCATAGCTATTGACAACATAGACAACTGAATAATTTGAGTTTATGAAGGTTTGGAAGTTTGTGAAATAGTTTTTCAAATCGTGATTGATATTGTAAGACTAGAGTGAGCATACGATTAATGAGGTAGACTGTAGTTTGAAAGGCTACTAACCAAAAGGTTGGTGGCATGGAGGCTTAATGTAGAAGTGTCAGACCAGTTTCAAATATATACCAATGTTTGTGTTCGGCAAATCCAATTAGTTGAGGAGTGTGTAGGGGTAACTTGAGGTATTGTATACTACAAGCTAAGAGATAGGATGATAGGACATAATATTCACTTCCGCCATCATAGTAAACTATTTTAATTATAGACTGAAAGAAGTTCTCGACTAACTTTCTAAAGTGGGTAAAGATTGTGAAAACTTCAGATTTATGGTGGAGAGGATATAACCATGTATACTTAATGAAATAATCTATAAAAATGACATAAAATCTAAACTTGTCAAAAGAAGTGGTTGGGGCAAGGCCCCAAACATCGGTATAAATATTTTCGAGTGATTTAGAGTAGGATATAAAGGATATTCTAAAAAATATTCTATAACTTTTATTGTTAAAACAAGCATCATAGTGAGTTATAATGCTAATTGATTTGAAAGCAGGAAGAGAATAATGAGAAAGTATTTTTTGTTGGATAAAGGACGAAGGATGACTAAGATAATAATGCTATACAATAATTGGAGCTGCAATTGGAGAATAAACGGTGGGCTGGGTTACTTGTGAAGCTAATGGCCACTCATAAATATTATCTTTATTTTGGCCTTAAACTAAGGATGCTCCCGTGCTCAAATCCTTGACGAAATTCGATTGAGGTGTTATTTTATTTATAAAATTGAGAAACGAAATTGAGGTTTCTTTTGATGTAAGGTGCACACAGAAACATCATTAATTGTAAAAGTTGTGGTGTGTGAAGTAAACGTTATGGAACTAGTATGAATAATAGGGATTCCGTTACCGTCATTGATGATGATGTCTTCATTTCCTCCATTGTTGTTGTGGATGAACAAATTCTATAGATCAAATGTGATATGATGATAAGCACCAAAGTCCACAATCTAATTATTTTGACTAGTGGTCTGAGTAGTCATGAGATTCGCTTGAGGCCAATTTGATATAGTAGAAAATTTGGGTCCAGACCGACAGATTTTTGCAGAGTGTCCAACTTTATCACACAACTGGCATATAACTCTTTGTTGGTTTGTATGGTCAGGATGCCAGAGCTATTGATGGTTGTCGAAGTTGCCACCTTGATAGTTGTTGAAGTTGAGATTGAAATGTTGATGGTGTAGTTTATGAGGATCTATTTGTTTGTTACCCCTAGGTCCAAGAGGCATCTTGACCAAACCATTATTGATAATCTTATTATATTAGTTGCTTTTTCTCTTAGATTTTTGACTGACTTGAATTATGATGTTTAGCTCTAGCATCCTGTCCTCGCACTTTAAATATGTCTTATAGTCAGTCAACTTATCATAGAGTTCTTCGAATGATATCGATGAGTCACCTGCCCGAATTATTGTTGTCCATTTTCTTGTATTCATCTCCTAGGCTATTGAGAGTATGGACTATGACTTCTTCATCACTAAGGGAATGACATATCAAAGCCAAGTCATCGATGAGAACTTTTATATTTTATAGATAATCAACAATAATACTTCTCTCTTATTTTGTTTTCATCAGACTAGATAGGAGACTAAGCATGAAGTATGCGAGTGATTAGCTAGGGTGGTTTGCAATTTACACCATGCTTCTACGGCAATGCCACATGAAGATATCAGTGGGGCAATGGATTCAATGGCTAATGCTTGAATTGCTTGGAGGATAAGACAATCTTGATGTAACTATAGTTTGTGGGCCAAATTTGTTACTAGACTAGGTTCTCTTGGAATGTTGATCATTGTTGGTAAACAAATAGGAGAGCCATCGATATAGCCTAGTAAGTCATATCCAAATAGGAGATTAGAAAATGATGCTTGCCAAGACGCATAATTGTCACCTTTGGATAATTTGAAGGGGATTAGATTTGTAGTATTGATGGAGATAAGTCCTGTATGTTGAGAAGTACTATGATTCCCTATAGGAATAATAACTAGAGCATCAGAATTAGATGATGAAGACATTGTGAGGATATGTACCGATCTGTGGGATCAATATAGGAGTTAGCGACAGATCGATAGCGAATCGCTTCCTCGGCTATGCTATTTAATTTGGTTGTGCAGCATGGGGAGTACTAAGCAAAGTTGTAGCTCTCCATTCTGCAAATCTTGTAGGGGAGGATATGGATGGTGAAGAACTTGACCTCAGATTGAGTTCACTAGGAGGTCAACTACTGGAAGCATTCTGACTTTGGCTATTGGCGGTCTCAGATCCTCAGGTCTAGAATCTATGTCGAAGGAGGCATTCAGAAGAGCAGATCTTGGTGGGCTGAAGGTGTGGCTTGGAGGAGAAATTTTGTTGGTGAAGAAAGAAGCGGAAGAAAGTTTGTTTCTAGAGCGATTGGGTCTCTACCGCCTCCTCAAACATTGTTACAATCGAGCTCGCTTGGTGGGGATGGCTGTCTTAGAGGATCGCAGCCTTCAAAGGAGGAGAAGTAGTAGTAGATCTCAATAGATCTTAGTAGAGATTTGTTGGCGAAGTGCTCCTCGCCAGTAAGGAGGAGGGGTGGCCAGCCACTTGGTGTAGATCAAGCAATGGAAATGTGACTATATACTTGCTGTTGATGGCGAACCAAGCTAGGAGGAAGAATCGATAGATCAAATTTTACTCTAAGGCAAGAAAGGCTCTGATACCATGATAGATTATATTGTGATGAGAAAGCTTGATCAAATTTTATTGATATGATCTTATTTATACAGATTAGAGGAGAAGATTTTTTTAATAGAATCAGTTTAGATAAGAGAGATTTCCGCATGTAATTAATAAAATGTGCTGGGCTCACCCAAAACAGACAATTCGTAAGGAACCTTCATGCTCTTGTAACAACAAAATGTTAACTTATTAAGATGGAAAGTATTTGATCAAAGCATAACTAATTTGAATAAAATTAGTGCTAAAATAACAGTAAAAGAAAAAGATTCTTTTCTATTCATTTGCAAACGGCTCTATTAACCTTATTTGACTATGTATTCCTTTGAACTATGATCACTGTTTCAGTGCAACTATTGTTAACATTGTTTCTAGTTGGACACGTCAACACCTGTTGCTAAACCAACCCGGTTTGGGATCTAATATGCCTTGTTTGACATGCCAACACATGTTAAATCAATCCAAATCTAGAATTTTATGATACATTATCAAAGTTCTTACCAAAACTAATTAGCACATTCATGCTCAAGTTCATATTGTACTAATAATGTGTCAAAAAGATGAGTTTAGGTGATTACCAAAGCTAATTACCTAAGACCTCTATAAAGGTGATTTAGGTATTTGTTGGCATTCAGTATGTTAGTTGGCATCCACCGTAGGCCTAAGACGCCTTAGCTCTTCTATTGAAAAGCACTTACCTAAGACACATTTTGGGTTATGATTGAAAAAAGACAAGACCTTAGAAGATCAAGTACGAATTGGAATATAAATAATTTAATTGTGAGCCTTGATATAAACTAATGTTAGTCTATACATCACATATATCATAGAAAATTACAATCATTTATGATATATATATGTATATATACCATCCAAAAGTCTTATCAACTATTGATAGAAATATATAGAAGAGTTGATATCGAGGAGCTAAACCGAATGATGGACTAAAGTAGCACTCTCTTGTCTCCACACAATCTTTGTTTTTAGGCAAAAGGATTAGAATTAATAGGTATATTAGAGTAATTTGATCTGATTGTCTCGAGACAAGAGAATTTTTTGTGTCACCTACACAGAAAATGGAGGAACATATTCGTTTGTTAGATGCACAATAAATGAATTTACAGCCTGAAGCAATCGAAAAATGCACAATAAATCCTCCACTTCATTTCGAGCCAAACAGGAGCTCGAGTTTGAGGAGATCACAAAACATCAAAGCGGTTGGGAGATGGCATTTAATGGAATCCTAATTGTTCCATCAAAAACTAATTATTACTAGATAGAAGTACATTTGATATTAAAGATAAAATACAAATATGCATATATAATTCATATTAAATGAGTATTAATTCTTGTTTTTAAGATGGTCGATGGTGGCACATCCAAATCGCCTCACCACTCTTAATGCCCGGATGTTGATCTATGTGTTGACGTCCTCCTCGTCCACATCTTCCTTGTTGTCATGCCGGGTACAACGCAACCAATTGCCACCGCATTAAAGACATTCATGGATTCTGGTCCTTTCTGGCATCCCCTCGACGAGAATTTCCTTTTATGATTTATGTGGGTTGATTATTATTATTTCGATAGATATATAATGAGAATGGATGACGAGACCAGAGATAATATAAAGATCATGTGTCTATTCAAAGTGATCACCAATATTTTTATGATGACCTTATTCAATAAAGCATTTCATATTTATATAAATATGAAGTGTTATATTTTTGACATCTTTCTCGAATAAATTAAATTTATTTTTTAAGTTAACTCTTAATTTCTTTTTTTAATTACTATAATCTAATCATCCCAATCTACTTGTACACTTCCAACTTAGTTTTTGTTCATGGATGTACATAGTACCTTTCTTGGGAAGAACTATTCTCGATAGCTCCATTGATCTTGATGTTACCATGCATCGATCAGCACATCACCCTATGCGAGGTCGGCCTTTCATTATTTGCTCGATTCTGACCCTCAAGTTTGTCGAGTCTGTCTTTGCTTATGGATCAGACCCATCATACCAAAGAAATTTATGGGTCTCATACAAGGTCTTCCACAAGCCGAAAAGACCAGGCGTTGTAAGGAGAGAGTATGTATTTATCACTCTAAAATTTCTGTTTTTGCACGTTAAGATGGAAAATGAGGTTGTCTAATGTTATCTTTACAATAATATGAATTGGTCCATATGTTTGTTGGCTTACGGAAATGATATATTAATGTGTAGATAAAATTATTCAAATAATTAGAATTTGATGTAATAAAAGATTAAGATAAATAAATAAGTGATTGACTTTTCGGTGTATGAATGAGGACGAGGAGATTTGCTTGGCTATGATTGATTTTCTTCTTATTTAAATAAGTTATACTATGTCTTTTGGCTAATATATATGGGTTAATTATAAATTATTTTTGTAATTAGTTATCTGTAGCATATCGATCCATGTATTTTTAAAAGTTACATTAATGTATAGATAAAATTATTAAAATATTTAACTTTATTTCTTCTCACGCTATTGATTCTACTATCGAAAATACTATATGTATTGTCATATGTAAAAATTGACGCTATAACAAGATTAAAAAGATAATTTTATAGTGTATTCTCATCAACTAAAGGAAAAAAAAATATGAGAGAGAAAGAGCAGTTTTGTTGAGAAACAAAGTGAGATAGTATTATTCAATTGGTCTACCTTTTCTCTCTATATCTTCCGAGGTTTTGTTGGAAGTAAAGCACTTAGTAAATGTTGAAAAATCTTAGGTAACATCACATGTGTAATGGAAAAATAGAAAATAAAATAAGTATTCAAAAATTCAATATCGAATCGTCGTGCAAAGATTAGTATGCGAAAAATTACAAAACCGAAAACTGCGTAACATATGTGAGATACCTAGGGGAGATCGTATATCTCCAAAATCACAAATCTAAATCTCTAGATGAAGGAGGTCATATATCCTCTTCTCTAACGGTGATCCACACAGTAGATGGCGCAGCGTTACTCCTCTTTCGTAGTGTGATCTTTCATCTCCTTTGCGCATCATAAGATTATGCCAAGATCAAGAAGGGGGGACAGTCCTTCTTGCTATCCACATGTCACAAATAGGGCTATCAGCTAAGGATGAGAAGGAGAGAGGAGAATAGGAGGTGGCAGCCAAAAAGAGTCTAGCCTATGCCCATTTGATTCCCTCCTATTTATAGAGGTCCCTAACGTCTTAACCCTAATGGATCCTGTCCTATTGGGTATTGGATCTCTATCCAACTATCAAATCCTTTTAGATTAATAGATCTCTATTTAATAATCACTATTTGCTCTTATTGGGTCTCACCCAAATGATCCAATAAGACAAGAGTTTGATGGATATCTCATATCCAAACCTCTATTTATTGCAACATCTACCATATATGTATGACCCTCTAAGCCCAATATCGAGCTGGCCATAAGTTATACATATCAGAACTTCTTCTTACTTAGTGAATTATTATCTCTATAATAATTCACTCGACTCATCGATTATAGACGTACTAGGCCACTATGCTATAGTCCTTAAATGATACAAGAGGATCCAATTCATTGGACATATCTATCTTTAGTTACTATGTATCTATAGTCCCTCATCTATTTAATATCTAGAGATTGTATATCGGGCATGGTGTTGTTAGGCCCATATGGAGTCTACTTGATTCTCGCTCTAATCGGATTCTCCTAGAGAACTTCTTCTCTCTTAATTAGAATGGCCCTAGCTAGAGATTTGCTTGAGCGAAAATACATAGGATATTCCTCTTATGACATCAAGAGCGGATGATCCTCTATCGACACTCAATTGCCCTCGTAAGTGTAGCTATCACTCTCGATGACTAACTGTACAATATTTAAAACTTTCAGACCTATAAGTCCTGTATCAAAGAGTGGAGTACTCATATAGAGCATCCTTGGTGTCTTAAGTCTAAGGACCAGATACACAACTTGGATCACAGAATCGTTGTCTGATAATGAGCTATCATCAACCATCCAATATTCTATAAGTAGATCATTCAATGAACTCATTCTCCAATGTGCACCTGCACAATATCCCTAGTGTTTCCACATGAGCAGCTATGAGAACAACTGCCTCTATCATATGGGTAGGTATACAATACACCAATCTATCTAGCTATCTCGATGTCTCTCTCGTGTAACCTATGATCAAAATATTTAGGGTTTGTATTTATAGGCGAATTGGTCTCATTATCATGATCTCATAATGATCCAATTCCCATTGTACTGATCCAAAGATATCACGTTATATACAATAGGCAACATAAAATAAAAATATAATAATAATAATAATAATAATAATAATAATAATAAGTAAAAAAACTTTGTAGCGTGTCATATATGCCATCACCCATGTGGTCTTCCCAACGGTAACAATAGCACCCCTTGCGCTATTCCCCTTCCTAAGGTCCACCTCGCCTCTTACTAATCTTCTAGGCTTTGCTAGAACCTACAATGAATTATATATATAAGATGCACTACCAATATCTAATACTCATGTATTATCATAACTTTTTGATAGATGGAGATCGATCATGAATGTATCTATTTCACCTTCTTTGTAAGTGTAGAAATATTTAGGGGCGACATCACATGCGTAGCGGAAGAACATAAAACAAAAACTCTAAATTTTCTAATAAGGTGTTCGTTGTTGTAAGAAGATTAATGCGCAAAAACATATGAAACTTAAATCCACGTGTGAGATAGATGTGTTTTACCTAGGGAGATCATATATTCCTGAATCCCTGTAGATCGGTAGGAGAGGATGAAAGAGGTCATGTTAAATCTCGGATTTTGATGATGAAATCAATTAATGAATTAAAGATCTAATCTATGTAGTGAGATAAGTGGTGCAGGACTAACTACGATCGTGAGAAAGGCAAAACGATTAAGAAGAATCAAAGTTAGGCCAGAGTCAATGATCGGGCATTGGGCCGGATAAATTGAGGGATACACCAAAGGATCAGATGTAGTGAAAGCTCATTGAAAGTTTGCAGGGAGTTCGCCGAAAGCTCATTAGAAGATTATTAAGAGTTCGTCAGAAGTTTACCGAGAGTTTGGTTGAACAATTGGCATGCCAAACAACTAAGATTCCTTACATCATAATTGTTTTAACCTTAACTATCATAGTTACGACTTTAATTTGAGTTAGTTTTAGGAAAAATTTTACTAACTCAATTAGGAGCCAACTAGGCCCAAAATAGGGCCGAATTGGATCAGTTGGATAGCCTATTCAACTACTTGGAGTCACTTCACGCGGTGGCACCGCCCAAACTGGGCGATAGTACCACTGACAGTTAATGTTACTAAGCGATGGTATCGCTAGAGCCTAGTCTCCGAGGCTTTATCAGGCGGTCATACCGCCCAGACTAAGTGGTGGTACTGCCTAGTGTCAGTCTGCAAGTGATGGTATCGCCCAATAATAATGGTGGTACCGCTAGTACCTTAGAAACTAGGAATAAGACACTTTTTGGCTCTATTTTTAAAGCCATTGGGGCCTATAAATACCCCACTCTTTTCTATATAAAAGAGCACGAAAGTGTGAACAAAAATCTTGACATTTTGGGGTGTGAAAGTGTCGTAAAAGTGCTAAGTGCCCTCCTCCTTTTTCTTTAGTTTTGTGATCAATCTAAGAGAGGCATGAAGCTTGTAAAAGGTTATCTCCTAAACATGTAAAAATGAGAAAGAGTTTTAAGAAGATAGTTTGTCTTCGCCCATTGAAGGAAGACCATTAGTGGACGTCAGTGGCCTCAATGAAGGAGGAATCGGGAGTGGACGTATATCATGACGACCGGACCACTATAAATATGGTGTTCTTTCTTTTTGTGCCCTTTCTTTTATGCTCATTCTCATTACTCACTAATCTACTTATTTACCACCCTCACTCACTTGTGAACGTTTTCAAGTTTAAATGCTTTTCCAATACGGGTTTAATCGAAACGAAGTTTTTTCAAATTGATGTCAATTTTATTGAAAGCACTAATTCACACACCCCCCCCCCCAGTCCCCCTCTTAGTGCCAACTTGATTCTAACAATTGGTATCAAAGCGAGGTTACTCTCTATTTAGTTTAAAACCCAAGAGAGATGGCTTTTGCTGACAATCAAAAGGGTCTTTCTATCACTCGTCCTCCTATGTTTAATGGGATGGACTAAAACTAGAATGAGAATTTTCTTGCTTTCTATAGATTTTGAATTATGAAACATTGTTGAAAATGGTTTTGAGATGTCTTCCAAACTAATGAACGAATAAAATGATTTGGAAAAGAAGACTTTCTCCTTGAATGCCAAAGCGATGAATGCTTTATTTGTGCTCTTGATAAAAAAAAATTTAATCGGGTTTCTATATTCGAAACTTTACTTGACATTTGGCACACTCTTAAAGTCACACACGAAGTCACAAGTAGGGTTAAAGAGTAAAAAATTAATCATTTGGTTCATAATTATGAGTTGTTTCGCATGAAACCAAACGAGACCATTAGAGACATGTACACCCGTTTTACAGATATCACTAATAGTCTAAAAGCACTTGGTAAAAGTTTTTCTAATTTTAAACTTGTTAACATGATATTAAAATCTCTTCCAAAAAGTTGGGATCCTAAAGTAATGATAATACAAGAAGTAAAGGACCTAAATAACTTTCTGTTAGGACTCTAGCTAGGAGAGTCCTAATTGAGAGGGGCATTCATGTTAACCTACCTAGCCAACTCTTATTAAAGAGGTGAAGAGGCCAGCTAGGGTTAGGAGGTTATTTCTTAGATAAGCATTAGGAGTTGTAAAGGAATAGGAGTCTTGAGTAGGAGTCATATTAGGAGTTGGTTGAAGTCCTATTAGGAGTTAGGGTTTAGAAGCCCTATAAATAGCTATGTATTCATCCTCTTTTCTTAAGCAATAGATGAATCTTTTCTGTAGCCTTTGAGTAGCAATTTAGAGGAAGGAACCCTTATAGAGTTCCAAGAAAGCCGATCCCATAAAGAGATCAACCCCAAGCTTAGAATCTGCGAGGGTTCTAACATCTGGTATCAGAGCAGCGATCTTGCTACTTTTTTGCCATCCTTGCCACCCACCACCAACCAAGCAATTTCTACAATTGCTCTTGATGTCGTCATGTCCACCATCATCTTCTACCATAGATTAAATCAATCTACTACTGTCACCTCCAATTGCATCAGAGATATGGTATTCTCCTATCACTAATACCATTTGCTGCTATAATTTTTCATTTAAAATACTAAGAAGAAGTTTTCTTATCTATCCTATGCTGTGAATTCCTTTCATTGCAAAAGTTATTATCTTTGTGAACGAAGGATTGCTACAGAAAATTTTAGCCACATATTGTTGCCTTAACCGATCTATTTGTAATCATTTTTGAATGAAATTTCTTATACACTTCATAGATCATCTTGGCTTCCATTTAAGATTGATATATTGAGGAATTTATCTCTAAGAACATTCTTGTATTGCTGCAAATTTTTGTCGTAACCCGCTGAAATTTTTCGACGAGAATTCTGCTATCGCAACTTACACCAATTTCCTTGTTATTATACTGTCAAAATTTTCTTGATTAAATTGGCCATCTTTGCTGTTATATAAACCAAGATTTTGTTGTCAAATTCTCTCCTCAAATCTCTTGGTTTTTGCTAGAAATTTCATCGAGAAACCGTTGTTTCTTCGACAACAATTCTGCTCTTACAAGACAACATATATCTGTAGCAACTTCCACTGATTTCTATCAAACCTTTGCTACCATCTACCACAGATCTAAAATTTTTTTCCCTAACCTTCATTCACTACCATCATAGCCCTAAAACTCCACCAAGCCACACCCTCAAACTGCACCCAAAACAACCATAAAACAAGCCTAAACCGCAACCTACATCCACCAATCCACCAACCCATCAACCCTTTCGACCACCACTTCTCTCAACCTATACATGCCTTTAACCTGACAACAAAAGAGAGATCTAAATATTACAAATTTGGAGGTATATACTATGGCATCTGAGGAGGCAATCAATACTAAATTCGAAGCCTTCGAGGCGTAAATGGAGGATAAGATTCAGACTCTATTTACCGAACTCAGTTTGGGCCGACCACCAAGTCCGAAGAAACCACATCAAGGAGAGAGCTCTGACCAATCGTACTAAGCCCTAAAAAATTATTTTCAAGAGAGGGGAGGCTCTATGACCGATCCCTACTATCCACGCATAAGGGTGGACTTCCCTAGATGGGAAGAAGGAGACCCGATTGGTTGGATCTCGCACGCGGAGTGATATTTTCGGTATCATAAAACCGTAGATGCATCTATGGTAGAAATTATGGCTATACATCTTGAAGGGGATGCCATACAGTAGTTTGATTGGTTTGAACATACTCATGGAATCCTCTCATGGCGACAATTCAAAGAATGACTGCTGATCCACTTTGGACCAACTGATTACGAGAACATTGACGGACAACTAGCAAAGATCCGATAAACCTCCACCATTCAGGAGTACCAAACTAGGTTTGAAAGGTTATCTAATCAAACTCATGATTGGTCTGAAAAACAACAATTAGGGACATTCTTTGAGGGTTTGAGCCAAAGATCTGGGGAGAAGTTAAAGCGCGACAACCATACACACTAATAGCAGCCATCTCTTTCGCACAACTTCAAGAGGAGCGATTGAACCATGAAGCCTGGAGGACTAGAGTCACTCCCTGACCAGCAATACCCAAGCCCTCAGCCCCCCCTACTATCAACTGAGCCCCTTGCACCAAAAAGGTTGATAAGAGAAGAGCTTCGGGAGCGATCTGCGAAAGGGTTATATTAGCATTGTGACGAGCTGTGGAGCCGCGAGCATCATTGTAAAAAAGGGAGACTTCTTGTGATTGTACTAGTAGAAGAAGAGGTTATTGAACATCTAGAAGAGAACCTTGAACATGAAGAAGAAGATGCAGAAAAAGAGCCACAACCGACCGACTTTATTGTACATGCACTAGCCGGCTACTCAAACCCACAAACGATGAAAGTTGGAGGCCTTCTTAAACAACAACCGATCACTATTCTCATCGACACGGGCAACACTAATAACTTCCTAAATAGTAAGGTTTCTTCTAAGATGGTGCTCTATATCAAAGGTTGCAGTAAGTTCGACGTAAAGGTCGCCGACGGAAGAATCCTAAAGTGCGACCAAAGATGTCCGCAGGTGAAACTATTACTACAAGACCAAGAAATTATCACCGACTTCTTCCTCCTACCAATTGATGACTATGAGACCGTGCTTGGCATAGAATGGCTAACTACGCTAGGTGATGTCTCTAAGAACTTTTCCAAATTAATTATGAAATTATACTGCAAAGGTAAACAGATCATCCTATGCGGGAAGCGCGAAAGTAACGTAACTACCATTTCGACCCAACGAATGGAGAAAGTTTTACACAAGGTAAATGGTAGCTTTTTGATGCATCTCCGGCAACAACCAAAAGGGAAGAAAATAGAAATTGAAGATCAAAATCTCGCTCAATTGCTTACTGAATTTGCCGATATTTTTGCTGAGCCACGTGGTCTTCCTCCTACTCGGCAACATGACCATAATATTCCAATCCTTCCATGCAAGCCACCAGTGAACACTTGGCGGTACCAATATCCTCACCTTTAGAACAATAAAATTGAAAAGATCGTAAAAGAGATGCTTAAAACAAGGGTGATTCGACCAAGTTGCAGCCCCTATTCCTCACCGGTGCTATTTATATGCAAGAAGGATGGAACTTGGCGGATGTGCATCGACTATCGAGCTTTAATGGTATCATCGTCAAGGACAAGTACCCAATACTAGTGGTGGATGAACTTCTTGATGAGTTAAAAGGAGATCGAGTATTCACGAAGTTGGACCTCCGATCCGGTTATCACCAAATTCTGGTATATGAAGACGACATTTCAAAAATTATATTTCGCACACATAACGACCATTATGAATTCTTGGTAATGCCTTTTGGACTCACTAATGCTCCTTCAACCTTTCCAAAGTCTCATGAACAATATTTTTTAGAGCTTTCTTCACAAATTTATGCTGGTATTTTTTGATGATATTCTCATTTATAGCCCTTCTCTTGAGATTCACTTTCAGCATGTATGGGTTGTTTTGATGAACCTTCAGAAGAATACTCTTTTTATGAAGTAGCCAAAGTGTAGTTTTCTCCAGCAAAAAGTAGAGTATCTGGGGCATATAATATCAGGAGTGGCGGTAGACCCAACAAAAATTTAAGCAATGCAAGGCTAGCCGAAACCTACAAATGTGAAATTATTACGCGGGTTCCTTGGACTAACGGGCTACTACCGAAAATTTGTTAAAGACTATGGGAAGATTAGTGCACCTCTCACTTCTCTACTAAAAAAAGATGTCTTCCAATGGTCGGATAAAACCTCCGTTGCCTTCGACAAACTTAAGGCAGCCATGATGATAATGCTCGTACTAACGCTACTCAACTTCGACAAGACTTTTGTTATTGAAGCCGATGCCTCCGGAGTTAGAATTGGTGCTATACTAATACAAGATGGCCGCCCCCTTGCTTATACCAGTAAGACATTATCTCCTTCCCATCTCAAGATGACTATTTATGACAAGGAGATGCTCGCGATTATGTATGCAGTAGCCAAGTGGAGACCATACTTGATCGGGTGACGCTTTCAAATCAAGGCCGACCATAAAAACTTAAAATATTTCTTGGAGCATAAGATATCTTCCCCCGAGCAGCAAAAATGGGTAACATAGCTTTTTGGATATGATTATGAAATAACTTACAAAAAGAGGAAAGGAATGTTATTGCAAATATGCTTTCACGACTACCCGAGCAAGCTAAATTTTTAGTCGTTTCACTTCCGACTAGTGACTTCCTTAAGGATATTAAGAGGGAATGATAGGAAGATCCGAAGACCAGTAAGATCATAAAAAAATTTCAGGAAGCGCCAAGGTCCGTGGCTCATTACAGTTGGGACTTAAAAGGATTGCGTTATAAGGGACGCATTGTGCTTGTGCCAAATTCTAGTTGCATCTTCACGAGCAGATTTTGGACATAGTTATTCCATACGTAGGGCACTAAATTGAAAAGGAGTATGATGTATCACCTACAAACCGATGGCCAGACAAAAGCAGTGAACAGGTGCTTGGAGACAGCCCAAAGCCATTCACCAAATATAACTACCCAAGGAGAACTCCAAACCCAGCCGAGTGCCATTATTAATCGACGAATCAAGACTCGACAATGATAACCCACTACTTAAGTGCTAATACAGTGGGCGAACTTACCAACAGAAGGTGACACTTGGGAGAACTATGACGATTTGAAGATCAAATTCCTAAAATTCATGAATCGTCTACCTCGAGGACAAGACTGATTTGAAGAGGGCGAGTATGTTAGGACTCTAGCTAGGAGAGTCCTAATTGAGAGGGGCATTCATGTTAACCTACGTAGCCAACCCCTATTAAAGAGGTGAAGAGGCTGGCTAGGGTTAGGAGGTTATTTTTTAGAGAAGCATTAGGAGTTGTAAAGGAATAAGAGTCTTGAGTAGGAGTCCTATTAGGAGTTGGTTAGAAGTCCTATTAGGAGTTAGGGATTAGAAGCCCTATAAATAGTTATGTATTCATCCTCTTTTCTTAAGCAATAGATGAATCTTTTCTACAGCCTTTGAGCAGCAATTTGGAGGAAGGAACCCCTATAGAGTTCCAAGGAGGCCGATCCCTTAAAGAGATCAACCCCAAGCTTAAAATCTATAAGAGTTCTAACACTTTCCGTTTGAAGAACTTATCGGGTCCTTGATGATCTATGAAATGACGTATATTGTATATGATCAACTTGAGAACAACCTTCTAAAGGACAAGAAGGACATGACACTTAGAACCAAAGAAGGCCACTTAGGTGAAAACTCAAGTGATGATGATAATAATGATGATGACTTAGCACTACCTATAAGAAAGTTTAAAAAAATCTTAAGAAGGAACAAAACAAAACAAGACATTAAGAACAAAAGTGACAAAAAAGACCAAATAATATGCTGTGAATGCAAGAAACCGAGGCACTTTAAAAATGAATGTCTCCAAGTGAAGAAGAAGCTACTAAAGAAAAAGAAGACACTCAAAGCAACTTGGGACGACTCGAGTACATCCGAAGACGAGGTGCCAATCAACAAAATCGAAGTTGCAAATTACGCTCTAATGGCGCTCAATGATAAGGTAAGTGACTCAATCGAATCTCATTTAGCTTATGATGATTTACTTATTACTTTCAATGATCTATATAATGAATGTAATCTAGTGGGTAAAATATACAAGTTGTTAAAAAAGGAGCATGCTTCTCTTGTTAGTGAATTTGATAAACTAAAAATTAAGCATGATGATAGTACGTTAACTTCTTGTACTAAGTGTGATAAGATAGATTCACTTAAAAAAGAAAATGTCTTACTACAAAAAAATTAAAAAAATTTAAAATAGGTAATAAATCTCTAAACAAGATCCTTGCTAATAAGGGTCATGCTCATAGAAAGGAAGGAATAGGCTTTGTGAGTAACACTCAACAAAGGCCAACTAACTTCATTAAAGGATCTGCATTGTATGTCTTAACTAGAGATAAATGTAATTTTTGTGGAAAATATGGATATTATGTTAGGACTATGTTGGCACTAAGAGGGGGGGTGAATTAGTGCTTACAAAAAATTACGTCAGTTTGAAAACTCGTTTGATGAAATCCAATAATGAAAGTGTGCTTGACTTAGAGTAAGTGAACTAAGCAATTAACTCGGAAAGTAATAGTAATGATAATGAAAAGCAGAATAGAAATTGCACACCAAGTGTATAGTGGTTCAATCGTCGTGACCTACGTCTACTCTTGATTCCTCTTACGTTGAGGTGACTGGCATCCACTAATGATCTTCCTTCAATGGGCAAAGACCAACTACTCTATTATAACTCTTTCTCCTTTTCATAGGTTCAGAAGATAACCTTTACACACCTTATGGTAACCCAACACACCTTCCTTAGAACAGCCTCTAAGCTCAAGGAGGAGGGAACTCAATCTTTTCAACACTTTTACAACTTAGCATTCTTTTCCCTTTCTGCTTAATTCTTACCACTCCATGTAGGAATAGCTAGGATATTTATAGACCCCAAATGACTTCAAAAATAGAGCAAAAAATTGTCTCGTCTTGGGTTTCTGGGGTACTGGCGATACCATTGCCAGTATTGGGTAGTACCACCACCTGTCAGTCCGACACTAAGTGGTACCATCGCTTGACAAAGCATCAGAGACCCGGCTCTAGCGGTACCACCACTTGACAGGGTGGTATCACTGCCTAGACCTCCTGGGAGGTTGAGCCTCAAGCAATTCCACCGCTAACTCCGATAGTGCCACCGGAGGCCACCGGCTTCTACTACCGATCTTCCTTCAATGGGCGAAGATCAATTACCTTTTTATACTCTTTCCCATTTTCACAGGTTTAGGAGATAACCCTTACAAGCCTCTCTTTCTTAGACCTCACTTCTCCCTTTAGACAAACTTCTAAATACTAGGAAGAAGTGATCCTAAATACTAAGAGAGTTTCCTAATTTTTTTTCAAGTTTTCTTTCCCCCATTTTCAACTCAATTTCATGCTCAATTCTTGCTATCCCATGCTGGAATAGTTGGGATATTTATAGACTACAAATGACTTCAAAATTAGAGCTAAAAAAGGTCTCATCCCGGGTTTCTCGGGTCCTAGCGGTGCCACCGCTTGCAGCACTGACCCTAGGCAGTACCACCGCTTGACACAATTTAGAAAACTATATCCGGGTGGTACCACCGCCTGGACTAGCGGTACCACTGCCTGACATTGGGCGGTACCACCACCTAGTCCGGTGGTATTACCGCCTGACACAGTCTTGGAGATTGTGTCTCAATGACTAAGCCACTAGTGTTGCCACCACCAGCACCGACGGTGCCACCGCCTGATGTGGCTTCAGGTCACTGAATGAGCCTTTCTCTTAGCCCAAAATAGTCTCAATCCGGGCTCAATTGGTCACTAATTAAGTTGGCCTAATTCTAACCCAATTACAAAACCTACTTCGATCTAGACAATTATTATAAAGCTAAATCAAATATTGTTCGGCATGTCATTGGTTCATCAACACCTCGTCTGATTCTTTGGTGCATCGTCCTCTCTTGTGGCCTATTGCCAAATCTACAAGTTGACCTACGCAACTCTGATTTCCTAGGTGTAATTTTCGCTCTTCTTGGCCTGATGCCCGAACCCATGGCCCAAAGTCTTTTACAGATATGTCGACCGATCCTCTGTCTCGACATGTAATCTTCTAACATATTCCTCTTTGGCTCAACATGATTCTTTCTGCTTTAATTGTTTCTCCCTGATCGAAGTTTCCTACATCACTCAAAACATATATCAAATCATAAACACTATCAATTGGTTTTATCATCAAAATTTGAGGTTCAATAGAAATTACTTGATGCATTTCATGAGTTATTTTTAAATTAGTATATAAAATGTAAAAAAAAAAGGGGGGGGATCATGCTTGTCTCTCTAGTGAATTTGAAAAATTAAAAAAATAGAGCATGACAATTGCATATTAACTTCTAGCACTAGGTATGAAGAGTTAGATTCACTTAAGAAGAAAAATTCATTACTACAATAAACAAAATGGTTTATGTTTAATGAAATCATACTTGATGATTTAATGATACATGATGATTTTTATGATTTATGGTTTATTGATCTTGATGACTCTTATGATAAATCTTGTTTTTTTTGTTTTAAACGATGATGCATATTTTTGTTTAGGATAAAAGATAAAGGCATGCTTTTATGAAATAAATCACATAAATTGAAACACATAAAGAAAAGGAATGCATTATTCTTGAAAATGTCTCTATCCCTAAAATTTTATCAAGTTTTTAATAGGAGATTAATAAATCTATTTATGTTATTTTGAATCTATTGAAAGTGATTTTGATGATTTGACGATTTGAATTTGAATTTGAATAAGTTTTATCTATATCATGATCTTGAATTATCAGAATTATAACTTGAGATTTTCTTTATATGAATCAAGATCCTCTACTCTTTATTCTTATATGACTCTTGCATTTTATTAAAGAGAATACATATCCAAATAAATCATGATTTTTATCTTGATTTCTTGGTTTTCAATCACTTACATTTTTCATTTGAATCAAGATCATTTATTATGATTCTTCCTTTTTGTATTCACTAAAAACGAGATTTCTTTTAATCATGATCCTTCTCTTGATTTCTCAATATTCTTGAAATTCTCTATGATGTTTTTATTTAAGAAGAGATTTATACAAATTATAATCTTAATTTGTCAACTTGAGATTCATTATGACTCCTTTGTATTGATCATCAAATTGATCTCTTATGTTTTGAAGTTTTTCTAGATAATACAAACGACTGATGATCTTTTGTATCGATCTTTCATGATCTTTGATATCTTTCATATGATGATCATTGATGTAAATTTTTGTACCTCCCCTCTTCTTCTTTCTTATTTGTAATGACAAAGGGGAGAAAGAAAATTGCTAGCATATCAAAAGAACTATAATTGCCAGCTTGAATATTAAACTTAGGCATGATAAATCTCCTAAATGCATAAATTCTTCTTATTCATTTTTCGGATCATGATCTTGATTTCTCGATTTTTATGACTTGAGTTTTCTATAAATCAAGTTTTTTTCTTTAACTAAAGAAGAGATATATTCAAATTAACCATGATATGTCACTTGACTTCTTGATGATTATGACTTGAATTTTATTATGTACAATTGCTTTATATTTATGATTTGTATATCTCATGATATGATTGAATCATTGATGTAAAAATGGAAGAAAAATTATACTATTGTATTATTCCCTTCTCTTTGACAATAACAAAGGGGGAGAAAGATTTGCTAGCTTACACAATTCAAGAAAAAGCAAAAACTTATTAATTTACAAAAATTAGCTTCTAAAGAAAGAAAAACTTGCTAGCTTACTCATCTCAAAAGAGAAACAAAGTTTGATAGCTTAAACATTTCAAGATACAAAAATTGCTATCTTACCCAAGAAGCAAAACTTGTAAATATATCTCAAAAGAGAAAAAAGAATTGCTAACTTGTAATCTCAAGAGAAGCAAAATTTTGCTAATTTTCATATCTCAAAAACTTGCTAGTTGCACTTCTCCTTTTTGTTGATGACAAAGAGGGCGAATGTACGATGATGATCATGCATGGTATAATGAAATTTTATTATGTATGATAGTTTCAATACACTACTTGAACTTATGATGTAAGTAATGATGTGATATATTGCATAAAACTCATGATTGGAATTATGGCATTTTGATAAGGGAAATTTAGTTTAAACTCTATCACCAATTGGTTGTCATCATTAAAAAGAGAGAGATCGTTGAATCTCGAATTTTGATGATAAAATCAATTGATGAGTTTATAATATAATTTGCATTTTGAGTGATGCAGGACTAACTTCGATTAGAAAAGGCAAATCGATTAAAGTAGGAGAAATTGAATGTTGGGCCAGAGTGAAACATGTTAAGAGATTGGACATTGAGTCGGAAGATTAGTCGACGTACCGGTAGAAGGACTTCATGCCATGAGTTCAGGCATCGAGCTGAAGGATCAGACATTGCGCCAAGGAGATCGAATGTTGCAGAGGTTAATATGTCGATTAGGCAATATGCCGAAGGAGATGACGATGCACCGAAAGATCAGATGAAGCGTTGGACGAACCGATAGCATGTCGGACAACATAGGATTCATGCTTGTAATAATTTGTCTAGATCGATATAGTTTAGGTATAATTGAATTAGTTTCGAGTGTAATCAGACCAACTCAATTAAGAGGCCCATTGGGCCAGAGTTGAGATTGTTATGGGCTAAGTGGAAGGCCCATTCAGTGACTCAAGGTTAGATGGAATCACCTATGAGCTGGAAAAGTCAAGAGCTAATGTATGATGATGATCATTCATGGTATAATGAAATTTTACTATGTGTGATGGTTTGGATGCACTACTTAAACTTATGATGTAAGTGATGATATGATATATTGCATATAATTCATGATTGAAATTATTGCATGTTGATTGAGGGAGTTTAGTTTAAACTCTATCATCAATTGGTTGTCATCATAAAAAAGGGGGAGATTGTTGAATCTTGGATTTTGATGATAAAATCAATTAATAAGTATACGATCTAATCTGTGTTTTGAATGATGCAAGACTAACTTCGATTAGAAAATGCAAATCGATTAAAGCAGGAGGAATCAAACGTTGGGCCAGAGTGAAACATGTTAAGAGATTGGATGTCGAGCTGGAGGATCAGTCGATGTACTGATAGAAGGATTTTGTGCCATGAGTTCGAGCATCAGGCCGAAGGATTGGACATTGCACCAAGGAAATTAGATGTTGCGGAAAACATGTCGATTGGTTAATACGCTAAAGAAGAGGATGATGCATTGTAAGATCGGATGAAGCGCCGGATGAACCAATGACATGCCGGACAATATAGGGTTCATGCTTGTAATAATTTGTTTAGATCAAAATAGTTTAGGTCTAATTGAGTTAGTTTCAAGTGTAATCAGGCTAACTCAATTAGGGGCCCATTGGGCCAGAGTTGGGGCTATTTTGGGCCAAGTGAAAGGCTCATTCAGTGACCCAAGGTTAGGTGGCACCTATGAGCTGGAAAGTTCAATAGCTAAGGTGTGATGATGATCATGCATTCTATAATGAAATTTTATTATGTATGATGGTTTGGATACACTACTTAAAGTTATGATGTAAGTAATGATATGATATATTGCATATAATTCATGATTGAAATTATGGCCTATTGATAGGGGGAGTTTAGTTTAAACTCAAGCATCAATTGGTTGTCATCATTAGAAAGAGGAGGATTATTGAATCTCAGATTTTGATGATAAAATCAATTAATGAGTTTATGATTTAATATGCGTTTTGAGTGACATAGGACTAACTTTGATAAAAAAGGTAAATCGATTAAAGCAAGAGGAATCAGATGTTGGGCCGGAGTGAAACATGTCAAGAGATTGGACGTCGAGTCGGAGGATCAATCAACATACCAACAGAAGGACTTCGTGCTATGAGTTTGGGCATCGGGCCCAAGGATCAGACATTGTGCTAAGGAGATTAGATGTTACGGAGGTCAACATACTGACTAGGCAATACGTCAAAGGAGAGGACGATGCACCGAAAGATCGGATGAAGTACCGGATAATGACTTTGAACTCATCACAAGAAAATTTAAAGAGTTCATAAAATAAGAATCTAATAATAAAAATGAACATAAAAAGAAAATGCTGCCAAGAAAAAAAAAGTACTCAAGGTTCACTTGGGACGAATCAAGTGCATCCGAAGTGGCAAACTACACTTTGATGACTCTCCACAATGAGGTAAATGACTTAACCAAAACCTCTTTACCTTATAATGAATTGCTTGATGCATTCTATGAGTTGTTTGATGATTTTAAATTAGTTAGTATCAAATATAAAATACTAAAAAAAGATCATGCTTTTCTTTCTAGTAAATTTAAAATTTTAAAAAATGAGCATGATAATTATATGTTAACCTCTTGTACTGAATGTGAAAAATTAGATTCATAGAAAATGAAAATTTTACTATTATAATAAACATTATAAAATTTTAAATTTGATATTAAATTATTAGACATGATCCTTGCTAACAAAGGTCATGTACATAGAAAAGTAGGAATCGATTTTGTGAGTAGCAATACTCAACAAAAATCGACTTTATTTGTTAAAGGACTCACATTACAAGTTTCCCTTAAAAATAAATATAATTTTTATGGTAGACATGATCATTTTACTTACAAATATTTATTCAAAAATTATAACTCGTATAAATTTGTTTGAGTTCCTAAAAGAATCATAAATAACTTAATGACAATAGATAAGATATGACCCAAAGTCAAATGGATACCTATACAAACCCACCTTTCTTGTAGAAATATCTACAATCGAAAACTAGGAGCAAAAGTTAAAATTTTGATAGTAGATGCTCAAAGCATATGACTGGAAATCCAAAACAATTCACAAAGCTCGCTAGCCGAAACAACAACAATAAAAGAAAAATGATTGAAATTAGAATTATTAGTAATAAATCTTTTGATTGAAGACTTTTTATTTTTTTAATGTTACACTATTAATCTTTATCATGATGAAACTTATTTTTCAGTTTTACATGATGATGCATGAATTTGGCATAAAAGACTTGGGCATGCTTGTATGAAATCAATCACATAAATTGAAACAAAAAAAAAGGGAAATATATTTTTCATCAAAATTTCTCAATCTTTATCTTATCGAGTTTTTAGAAAGAGATTGATGAATCTATTTGTATCAATTTTTTTTTATAAATCTCTTGAACTATGAAAATAATTTTGATGATTTGAATTTGAATAAGTTTTATCCATATCATGATCTTGATGATTTGAGATTTCTTATGCATGAATCTAGATATTTTACTATTTGATCTCCTATGTTTCTTTTTTGAGATTTATAAAAGAAGAGATTTGTCAAAATGAATCATGTCTTTTGGTATTCATGACTTGATATTTGATATTATATCTTTCATGATATGATTTTCATTATATATAATTCCTTTAAATTTATGGTTGTATATCTTATGTTATGATTAGAGCATTGATGTTAAAAAAAAAAATTGTACTATTATATTCTTCCCTTCTTTTTAACAATGGCAAAAGGGAAAAAAGTCTTGCTAGCTTACACATTGCATAGAAAAGCAAAATTACTAGCTTGCATGCTCTAAAATGATGTAAAATTTACTAGTTTACATGTTTAAAATAATGTAAAACTTGCTAAATTACTAGTTTGCATATTCTAAAGAGATGTAAAACTTGCTAAAATTGCTAACTTGAATATCTCAAAAGAGAAGTAAAGATTGCTAGCTTATACATTTCAAAGAGAAGAAAAACTTTCTAGCTTGCATATCTCAAAAGAGAAGCAAAGTTTGCTAGCTTGCACATTACAAGAAGAAGCAAAAAAATTACCATCTTGCACATCTCAAGAGAAGCAAAAACTTGCTATCTTGCACATCTTAAGAAAAGCAAAAATTGCTAACTTTCATATCTCTAAAAAATTGCTAGCTTTCATATTTCAAAATTTTGCTAGTTGTACTTTTCTTCTTTTTGTTGATGACAAAGGAGGAGAAATTATGATGATGATCATGCATGGTATGATATAATTTTATATTTTAAAATTATATATGATGATTTGAATATTAGAACTAAGTTGGCACTAAGAGGGGGGGTGAATTAGTGCTTACGTAAAAACTAACAGTTTCAAAACTTTCGTTCGATAAAGCTCGTATCGGAAAGATGAGTTTAACTTGAAAGTGTGTTCGTAAGCGTAGTGAAAACAATAAGCAAGTAAATCAGTTTGCAATATAAATAAAAAATATGAAAGAAATACAAAATAAGTTTTATAGTGGTTCGGTCGTCATGACCTATATCCACTCTCGATTCCTCTTCACTCGAAGCCACAGGCTTCCACTACTGATTTTCTTTCAACGGGCGAAGATCAACTACCCTTATAACTCTTCTCCTTTTTACAAGCTAAGGAAAGATCTTTTATACCTCTCTCTTTTAGACCTATATCTCTCTTTTAGACCTCGACTCCTTCTAAATACTATGAAGGAGTGACTCTATTCTTCAAGAGAGATTACAATTCTTTTTCATAAGGATTATTTCCCCCCTTTCAACTTACTTTTTATTCAATTTTTATATTTCAAATAAGAATAGCTAGGGTATTTATAGACCTCAAATTGCTTCAAAATTAGAGCAAAAATGTTTCATCCCAAGTTTCTTGGGTCCTAGCGATACCACCGCCAATAGCATTGACACTGGGCGGTACCACCGCTCAGTCTAGCGATACTACCACCTGACACAATTTGGGAGACTATACTAGGGTGGTACTATCACCCAGTCTGGTGGTACTACCGCTTGACACAATCTTAAAGACTGTGTCTGGGCAATACCACCGCTTAGTCTGGTAGTACCACCACCTAACACAATTTTGAAGATTATGTCTAGGCGGTACCATTGTCAGACCTTGCTACAGGACATTAAATAAGCTAAACAATAAGTCCAATTGACCCTTAATTGAGTTGGCATTATTTCACTCCAATACCAACTCAATTAGACTTAAACTAACTCAATCTAAACAAATTATTACAAGCATGAATCCTATATTGTTCGATATGTCATTAATTCATTCGGCACTTTTTCTGATCCTTCGGTGTATCCTCCTCTCCTTTGGTATATTGCACAATCGGCATGTTGTCTTCTCGCAATATCCGATCTCCTTAGTGCAATGTCTAATCTTCTTGGCTCGATGTCCGAACTCATGGCACAAAGCCTTCTGTCGACACATCGACGGATCCTCCGATCTGACATCCAATCTTCTGATATGTTCACTCGGGCCCAACATATGATTCCTCCTACTTTAATCAATTTGTCTCTTCTTGATCGAAGCTAGTCTTGCTTCACTCAAAATATAGATTAGATCACAATCTCATCAATTGATTTCATTATCAAAATCAGAGATTCAATAATCTTTCCATTTTTGATAATGACAACCAATTGTTAACAGATTTTAACTAAACTCCCCCTAACAATATGTCATATTGATAGAACTTTAGAATTCATAGAATTATAAGTATTTTACCATTGCATGCAACATGAATATTGAAGGAACCAATCATATCATTGCATGTAACATAAAATCATGCATAATCAAAACATCTAAGTACATCATCCCATGCATGATTATCATCATAACTTATGCATCATCATCATATCTTCTCCCCCTTTGTCATCAACAAAAAGGAGAATCGTAACTATCAATTTTGAGATATGAAAGCTAGTAATTTAGCAATTTTTTTTATCACTTTAGAACATGCAAGCTAGCAAATTTTAGAGATGTGCAAGTTTAGTAATATTTGTTTTTCTTTTGCAACATGCAAGTTAGTAATTGTTGCTATTCTTGAAATGTACAAGCTAGTAAGCTCTTTGCTTCCTTTTGAAATGTGCAAGCTAGTAATTTTCCTCCCCTTTTGTCATTATAAAAAAAAAAGGGAAGAATACAATATTTTAATTCTTTTCCCTTTACATCAATTTTCAAATCATGACAAAGATAAAGTATCAATCTTATTTTAATATAGCATATTGAAATAAGATACTATTTTATAAAATGATAATTGTTGACTTTCACATCATTTCATAAAAAATCATAAGTATTGCATGCATCATTCTAAATCATAAATATTTCAAATCATGATGATATCAAAATATCAAATTATCAAATTACATTACATCCTACCATGATCATAAATTCTCATTTGTATGCATTAACATAATATCATGAGTATTTCATACATAATTTCATATCATCACATGAAAAATATCAAGTAAAATTAATTGGGTGATGAAATATACACGAATACAAGGGAGTCATGAACCAAATTTCAAATTGTAAATATCAAAAAAATAAGAGAAAAATTATGATTCTTTTTGGATGACTCAAATTGCAAAAAGAGGAATCATAGTAAATGAACTTGATTCATAAAAAATCTCATGTTATAATTCCAAGGATTCATAGAAAAATCATGATTCATTTAAATAATTCTCTTTTTTAGTAAATAGCAAAAAGAATTGTAGGAGAACAAAATATGAAAAATCTTGATTCATAATATATCTCAATTTATAAATATCAAGTGAAAGAATCAAGATTAGTTTAGATGAATCTCTTCTTTAAAAAAAAAGAATATAGGAGAATAAAAGATCTAGTTTATGTATAAAAAAAATCTCAAATTATCAAGAACATGATTCATAAAAAAAACCTTCTTAAATAATAAGAAGGAATGATACGAGAATACATAATAAGAGATCTTGATTCATAAAGTTATAATTTCTAAGAATCAAAAGAAAAATCATCATTCATTTAGATAAATCAAATAGCGAAAAGAAGAATCATAGTAATCATAAAAATCAAGTTATAATTATCAAGGAATCGAGATCATAATTTGGATAAAAAATTATTCAAATTTAAATCATCAAAATCATGTATATAGTTAAAGAGATTAAAAATAAATAAATAACATAAATTGATTCATTAATCTCTTTTTGAAAATTTTGATAAGATATAGAAATTTTCAAGAAAAATGTATTCCCTTTTTATTTCATACAAGCATGCCTTTGTCTTTTATGTCAAATAAAAAAATGCATTATCGTTTAAAACCAAAAGAGCAAGATTTATCACAAAAATTATAACACATAATTCCAAAACATATTATTTCAATTCATCATTGCTTCAAATCCTCATACATAATATAAAATCATCATGATATCAAACATTTTAATATTTTCATTACATCATTAAAACATCATGATTTTATTAACCATAAAGCATTTTCAATCAAAATCATTTTGTTTGTTATAGTAATGTATTTTTTTTTAAAAGTGAATCTAACTTTGCATGCTTAATGCTAGGAGTTAACATGTAATTTTTTGTATATTTTTTATTTCTTATTAACTAATTTAAAATCATCAAACAACTCAAGTAATAAGTCATTAATAAATGTATATTTACTATGTCCTATATTTGTGATATCAATAATAAGTATGTAAATTAGTTATAGTGGTCTAGAAGTACTTAATTGACTTTTGAATTTGAAACTATTCTTTATATTTTTTTAATTGATATGTATCATAAATTTTATTTTTAATAAATTTTATTTTTGATATTTTTATAATTTTTTAATTTAAATTTGAGAAATTAATTGTATACTAATATGTCAGTCTCCTGGGCCAAAGCCACATATCATTATTTAAAGTTGAAAAATGAGTTATATCATGTAAGTTATTAAGATTAATAGTCTAAACATTTTCGCTTTCTAAAGCAATAAAGGATTTATTTCTATTTGATATGTCCAATAATGCAAGTTTAAGAATTTAAATTTAACTTTATATTCTTTTATCATGAGTTGAAACACCTCTTATATTGTTATTTTGAATACTCTTTTATTAACTCTTTAAATGCTATAGCTTAGCTTCCAATTTGGGTATTATTAGGTTATATTGTTGTTGGCTCTTGATATTTAGTTACTAGTTTTTTCTTTTCTTTTTGGAGTTGTTATTCTTATTCATATAATCACCTGAAAAGCAATGATGATGGAAATATTTGGGAATTCGCTCGATGTAAAACCCAACTCTCTTTATCTTCCTATTGGGTGTTTCGCTTTTCTCACAATACCTTTCTCGATCAGGAGGTTATAATTTTCCTTACAGATAGAGAGACAAACGAAGATGAATTCTCAATCAGATCCATTTCGTACAACACGCGAAGCATAAAAGAATTAGAAGAACTAAATCTCAAACACCTATGTATCTACTACTGTCGTGTCATCGGAGAGGAAGACGACGGCTACTCCACGAGATCTTGTAGTGGCTCGACTCCTGAAGGCAAGTCGGTGAACAGATCGAGTATTCGGGAGAAACTTGTGGATTTCACGGAGCGGAAGCTGAATGATCTTGTTTTCACGGTGGAGAAGATGTCGGAGGAGCTGCGAACGATGAGATAGACCAGACCTTGAACTACAATGAACAGACTTGCCTTCACCAACTCCTTGCTCGAGTCTTCGAAGACCATCATCGTTCACTTCACTTGCCTGAACTGATCCGAGGAGTCGTTAATTGATATGAGAGAATGATCAAGAAGAGGTGCTTGCTGACATATATATATATACATACTTGAAATCAATCCAAAGAAGCTTCCTTCTTCCCGAGCAGCTCCTTTTGCGCATAATTGAAATGGTCAAACAGTCTCATGAGCTAAACGAACGAGAGTCAGACAATTCTTTTAAGACAAAGTCAAAAACTCAGTTGCTTTCATTGAACCCTTCCACGTTTTCTATGATTAGAAATCCTCAGATGCAAACATAGATATGAGATTCCTGGTGCCTCTACAACATAATGAATAATTAAGCTCAATAAACAGCAGTCTCTGCTTAAGACTATTACGAATCTTGCTGTTGTTGGACGTGAAAGTGATGTGTAGGTGCTCCGTTCTCAACTCACAGGTTTCAGTACGAGTTGGTAGACAAAAATGGTAAACTGTTCATCTTGTTGTATTACTCGAGAACAATTTGTGTTGATTATAGAAGCCTAAGCCTAAGATAAATCACCAATGAAGATGATAGAGTTTATGGTCACATTTTACCCCCGTCAAATTCCTCGTGTTCCGTAGTCTGAATGATGTCATGATCCTTTGTGCATGGTTGAAAGGATCAGAGTCGTCTCAAAAACCGAGTGATAATGACACATGATCTTATTATTTTTATTTTTTAAGCCCAATGAAAAGTCAAAGTTCAGTTCCGATTCTTTGAACAGTCACACATTGTAGAAAATTAATAGAAACATTAGCTCTTGTGCATGCATGCATGCATGCATGCATTTGGAAACGAAGGTTGTGGAGACAGTAAGATGTTACGTATTAATATGTATGAGTGGAAGTAGGAGTGAGTAAGGTATTATAATTATGCTATCAATAATAATTTTCTTGAGAACCTACCAATTTTTAATAATTTCGAAATAATACCAGAATTTTTAATAAATTCAAGATAAAATAAAAAAATTTATTGGTATTTGAAACTTCATATTATAATATTTATTTTATCCAAAAATCAATATTAGATAATATTAAGAATAGGTCCTCCCTCTTCAAAGCCGAGAAAAAAGGTCCTAACAGTTCCTCCCTCTTCAAGTCAGCCTTGTCCTCAAGGCTGAGCAGCATCAATCTCACGGGGCTTCTCCATCGCTACTGTTGTTAGGACCCTTTTTCTGAGTCTATTTAGTTCAATTTTTTATTGAGTCTTTTAGTTTAGTTAGAGTCAAGTAGAGGTTTATTTAATATTTATTTATTATTAAGAGTCTAAGTCCTGGTAGACTCTAGGTGGAACTCTATAAATAGTGATGTAACCCTTTTTTTAAATCAATTAATCAATGAAATATTATTTCACTCTGTGGACAAATCCTAGGAGGCCGTCCCCTCGAAGCAATCAAGGAGGGACGATTCCTCGAAACGATCATTAT
This sequence comes from Musa acuminata AAA Group, assembly GCF_036884655.1. Taxonomy (NCBI): domain Eukaryota; kingdom Viridiplantae; phylum Streptophyta; class Magnoliopsida; order Zingiberales; family Musaceae; genus Musa; species Musa acuminata. Next base: position 1,636,359 of record NW_027021349.1, on the reverse strand, counting down.
TATTTCCTTTTCTCTCCTTTCTTCCATGATAAGATATTAGGATCTTATCAATTGGTATCAGAGCGACGATAAAACTTTATGGTCTTATCATTTCGTATCAGAGTAGCAATCCTCGACATTTTCACTGTTCTCGCTACAGTTATCATCGTCTCAAAAAAAAAAAAAAAAAGGAACGCACGAAAAAAAAAAAAAAAAAAGAAGGAAAGAGATCGTGTGAGAAAGGGTGAAGTCGGCAGCCACCGACCACCACTGCCTTCTCCATCGCTGCCACTACTAGTTGCCGCAATCTTCTCATCGATCCCAGCCCTCGACGAGGCAACCACCGCCGTTGCCTCCTCCACCGCTGCCCGCTCCCGTTGGGTCGCAATCGCAGCTGCTCGACCTCCCCTCCTCAGCGATCATTGGTGACGCTGCTCCCAGCCGCGCCACCACCGCTGCCTCCTTCACCACCACACCGCCGTTGCCAGCATCGCCAGCGGCTCCGGTTGTGGTGCGATAGAAATAGAGTACCCTGTTTTCCCTCTCCAACATCATAACTTCCCGGGCAGCGATGACCCTCGCTGCCTCTTTCTTCACCGCCGCCGCTGCTTCCCGACCACTCGATCACCGCTGCCCGCAACCCTAGCCATGCCCCCCCCCCCCTTGGGTCGCAGCCGCAGCCATCTGTTGCCGCAGCCCCTTGTTGCAACGGTTGCAGAAATAGAGCTTCCTCTATTGCTGCAACCCCGTCGATCCCTACCGCAACCCTCGTTTCCTCCTTCTCCACCTTCGTTGTGGCACTCCGGCCAATGACCACTGCTGCTGCCAGCCACCGCAGTCTTGTCCTCAACCGCTTATGATCCTTCCAGCCAACCCCTTCTATGTTGTGACAAAAACAGAGCACGCAACAACCGCCGCCGCACGCAACAACAAAAAACAGTGGCATCCTCTGCTGTCGCTGCCGCCGATTGTAACCACCGCCGCTGCTGCTCCCAACCAACGACCAACCCCTCGTTCTGCAGCAACCGCCCTCTAGCAGCGCACGCAGCAACCGCAGCAAGTACGCTGCCTGGCCTTAACTCCAGCAGTGCACGCACCACCAATTCCTCTTCTCAACCCCAGCCGCTTCAACGCCGCCTCCCCCTTGCTTAGCATCTTCTACCACAACCACAGGTTGCCATCACTACAGCCTCAACCCCGCTGCCCAGCGATTGCCTCTTGGGTCGCAGCAGTAGTAGCCATATCAATGCAGTCGCCTTCCAGCCTCGACGCTCTCACCCCACGCAGCAACAGAAACAGGGCAGCAACTCTTCCTCTAACACAGCGACCATAGCATTGCCCTCGATGTCCATCTCCTCGGCAACTTTGCATTGACAGTGCTGATGCCCTTGAGCGACATCAAAAACAGGAGTTAAGATTATAGATTTGCAGTCATACATAATGGTCATTGATAACTCGGTGAAAGCACAAATGGAAGCATTGGAAATCAGAATTGAGAACCGTCTGTAAGAAACACTTAATGATTTCAAAAAGAGCCTATTGGAGAGCCTCAGCAAATTTCAACAAAATGGGGGCTGAAGTTCTACATTGCATAGATATAAAAATACAGGAAAAATACCCCAAGATTGTGACACAAACTACTTACACATGAAGGTGGAATTTCCAAGATGGAAAGATGGAGATCTGACCAGTTGGATCTCTAGAGCAGAAAATTTTTTCCATTTTCACAGAACTCCAGAAGAATCCAATGTGAAAATAGCCTCAATCTAGCTCGATGGAGATGCACTCTAGTGGTACGATTGGTATGAAACTGTTTACGGAGTTTCTTCGTGGGAGAAGTTCAAAAGAGGGCTTCTTATTCGATTTGGCCCATCCGTATATGAGAATGTTGATGGCCAGCTCGCCAAAATTCGTCAAACTTCTACAGTGTTGGAATATCATAGTAGGTTTGAAAGATTGTCAAATCAAGCTAGAGATTGGTCGGAACGATAGCTTCTGGATACATTTATTGAAGGGCTTAATCCAGAGATCCGATGTGAAGTTAAGACTCATCAACCCTGTACTATGATAGCTACGATCTCATTTGCACATCTACATGAGAAAAAAATTAGCAAGGAAAGATTAGCAAGGGGTTGGCACTATGATAAAAAGTGGAGTATGGAGCACCAATATAAACAAGAGCAACATCTGATGATTGAGCCAATTAGAGAGGAACCAAAAGCAGATGAGTTGGACTCCGATTATAAAGGTGTGAAAACTAATGAAGATATTGAAGCCATCACACATACAGTGCATGCATTGGCTGGCTATGCTAACCCACAAACTATGAAAATCAGATGAACTTTGATACATCAGCCTGTCACTATTTTGATTGATATGTGCAGCACTAATAATTTTATGGACAGGAAAGTTGCAGCCCGATTAGATTACCACATTAAAGGCTGTGATAGATTCGAAATAAAGATCGTTGATGGATGAATTTTAACTCATGATAGCAAAGGCCAAGGGTTTCTTACAACGATTACTACACTGAAAGACTTACCTGTTGCTTACACTGTCAAAAATTGGAGACCATACTTACTTGATCAACGGATTGTGATGCGTTATAGATAGCCTATGATTAAAGTGCTGAATGAGAAGCTCTCCGAGATTGATGTTGCTCAACCTTGAGGACAAGGCTGATTTGAAGAGGGAGGAACTGTTAGGACCCTTTTTCTGAGCTTTTGAATAATGTTTATTGAGTCTATTTAGTTCAGCTGTTTATTGAGTCTGTTTAGTTCAGTTAGAGTCAAGTAGAAGTTTATTTAATATTTATTTATTATTAAGAGTTCAAGTCCTGGTGGACTCTAGGTGAAACTCTATAAATAGTGATGTAACCCTTTCTTTAAATCAATCAATCAATGAAATGTTATTCCACTCTATGGACAAACACTAGGAGGTCGATCCCCTCGAAGCGATCAAGGAGGGTCGATCCTCTCGAAGCGATCAAGGAGGCTGATCCTCTCGAAGCGATCATTATCATTCCCTTTTCTCTCATTTCTTCCACGATAAGATATTAAGGTCTTATCAATTAGTATCAGAGCAACGATAAGACTTTAGGGTCTTATCAATGGAATGTGTAATAAGATTACAAATGCACTCAGTCAGCGATTAGCATTTCTTAATACTATATGGGCCCAACTAAAAGAATTTGATGAAATAAGAAATACTTACTCTAATGATGAAGATTTTGGAGAAACATGAAAGTTATGCATGAAGAGTCAGATTATATTATTGAAGATGGTTTTCTCTTTCATAGAACTAACTTTATATTCCTAAATATTCTGTAAGAGAGCAAATTATCCAAGAACTATACTCTAATAGATTAAGAGGTTATTTTAGATGAGACAAAATAGTACTTTCCATTAAAGCAAAATATTTTTGGCTAACAATCTACCGAGATGTTACATGTTATATGAAAAGACGTAGAATATGCCAAATTTCAAAATAACAAACACAAAATCTTGGTGCATATACTCCTTTACCAATTCTTAATGCTCTTTGGGAAGACATTAGTATGGATTTCATAATTGGTCTATCGAAAACTCAAAGAGGTACATATTCTATCTTTATTGTTACTGATCGATTTTTTAAAATAACATATTTTATTCCTTACCAAAAGACCATATATGCTTCTTATATTGCTAACCTTTATTTCAATAGTGTCCAAACTTCATGGAATTCCTAAATATATTTCATTAAATAGAGATATTAAATTTTTTAGTCATTTTTTGAAAAGTTTATGGAAGAAATTTGGCACCAACATATTATATAGTAGTACTTATCATCCTCAAATAGATGAACAAATTGAGGTTGTTAATTGAACCTTCGATAATTTGCTCCGATGCTTTACTCCAAAAAGACTAAAACATTGAGATATCATGCTACCTCATGTTGAATTTGTTAGGATCGGAGCGGCACTAAGAGGGGGGGGTAAATTAGTGTAGCGGATTAAAACTCGTAAGTTTGAAATCGATTTCGTAAATGTATAGAGATTTCGATTCGATGAAGGATGGCTTAGCTAAAATAGCTCGAGTAAAGGAAGTCAAGAGTAGGGAGAAGAAAATCGAATAGTTTGCTGCTAAGAAGATAAGTGGTTCAGAAAATTAAACACTCACACATTCAAGGAACACCACAATGTAAAGTGGTTCGGTCAAATGACCTACATCTACTTGCGAAGCCTTCTTTGATGAGGCTCCCAACTTTCACTAGCAAATCACTTTGAAGGGGAAGGACCAAATACCCCTCTTACAACCTTTTTACAAGTGGTTCACACTCTTAAAGATTTTTCAAAGAGAAAGAGGGAGATGAACACTTAAGCTATTGAAAACAAGACTTTGCTAAAGCTTTTTCTCAATTTCTAACTTCTCAAAAAGGTGTTATCTCTATTGAGAATTGAGGGGTATTTATAAGCCTCAAGAGGATTCAAATTTGGGCTCTAAATTTGAATTGCTTTTGGGTTTCCCGGTGCTAGCGGTGCCACTGCCTGTCAATGGCGGTGCCACCACCTATCAGTGTCTAACACTGACAATGTACTAGCGGTGCCACCATCAGACTTCTCGGATTCTAGGCGGTGCCACCGCCCAGTCCGACGGTGCGACGCCTGGACTGTTTCAGCTCACTAGTTAGGCTCCAAACTTGACCCAAATCAGTCCAAGCTCGGGCCCAATTGGCCCCTAACTGGGTTATAGGATTAACCCTTAATCCTAACCCTAATTATATGCAAACTACCAAATTAAGACATAGTCCTAAGCAAATTTTTAAGCGGCAATGTCGAGTTTCCTTCCGACGAACTTCCGGCGGACTCCCAGCAGGCTCCTGGTCTTGTGGCGAGTTTAACGAGTCTTTGGCAAGTATCCGAACCTTCTCGATGATCTCCACGAACCTCCGACGATCTTTCCGGTGGACTTCCGAAAACTTTAGCAAGTCTCCAATTCTTTCTTGGTTGGTTCCGGCAACACTTCCGATGATTCTTCAGACTTCCGGCAGACTCTCGAACACCCATCGAACTTGACTCCGATAAACTTACTTTATGTCTTCAAGCTATCGTAGTTAATCCTGCACATGTAAAACATACTTCGATCTAGACAATTAATCCTAAGCATCTAATCAAGTTGTCCGGCATGTCATTGGTCCCTCGACGCTTCGTCCGATTCTTCGGCGCATCGTCCTCTCTTGTGGCCTATTGCCCAATCAGCCAATTGACTCCGCAACTCCAATATCCTTGGCACAATCTCCGCTCTTCTTGGCCCGATGCCCGAATCCACGGCCTGAAGCCTTCTGTCGATATGTTGACTGATCCACCGACCTGACGTCCAATCTTCTGACATGTTCTTCCGGCCCAACATGATTTTCCTACTTTAATTGTCTCATCCTGATCGAAGCATCCCGCGTCACTCAAAACATAGATTAAAACATAAATACATATTGATTGATTTTATCATCAAAATCTGAGATTCAACAATCTTTCCCTTTTTGATGATGACAACCAATCGACGATGGAGTTAACCTTAACTCCCGGAGTTTAAACAAACTCCTTCTATCAATATACCATATTGATAGAAACTCTTGGATTCAAAAATCCAAGCAACATGTCATGATAAAATCATGACATATAATCAACATACTTCTCCCCCTTTGTCATTAACAAAAAAGAGAAGTACTACAATTAAGTGTTTGTGATATACAAGTTCAACTTATTGCATGAAAAATATAATATCTATTTTTATCATCATGCAAGTTTGCTATCATCATAGATATACATGGTAGTACGATAGCAAATTTATAATATACAAGCTAAATTTTTTTTTTTAATATTTTAAGACATGTAAGCTAGTAAGTTTGAGATGTTCAAGAAAGCAACTCTTGTTTCTTGAAATACAAGTTTTCTATGCTATAAATTTGTGTCATTTTTATGTGTCATTTTTTATCCTCTTATCATAAAAGGGTCTTCCACAAATTCCATCAACTCCACCGTCTCAAGATCTTGATCAACTTGCTAAAGGTTTCGTAGACTTAGGCGACTCCATGCATGACTTAGCCACGTCATTGATTCCACGAGCAGTGTTCATAAGATTGAAGAATGTTGGAGGCTTCCTCTTTGGTATCAAGAAGCCAAGAACATCATAAGATTGAAGAATGACGCTTATCGTCGCAAAAAAAGTCTATTCTTAATATTATCTAATATTGATTTTTGGATAAAATAAATATTATAATCTGAAGTTTCAAATAACAATAATTTTTATTTTATCTTGAATTTATTAAAAATTATGGTAAAATTGATAAGTTCTTAGGAAAATTATTATTGATAGCATAATTATAATATCTTACTCCTAGTTCCACTAGTACCCTACATGTACATTAATACGTAACATCTTAAGTATGCATGTACATTAATACGTAACATCTTACTGTCTCCACAACCTTCGTTTCCAAATGCATGCATGCATGCAAGCATGCATGCACAAGAGCTAATGCTTCTATTAATTTTCTACAATGTGTGACTGTTCAAAGAATCGGAACTGAACTTTGACTTTTCATTGGGCTTAAAAAATAAAAATAATAAGATCATGTGTCATTATCACTCGGTTTTTGAGACGACTCTGATCCTTTCAACCATGCACAAAGGATCATGACATCATTCAGACTACGGAACACGAGGAATTTGACGGGGGTAAAATGTGACCATAAACTCTATCATCTTCATTGGTGATTTATCTTAGGCTTAGGCTTCTATAATCAACACAAATTGTTCTCGAGTAATACAACAAGATGAACAGTTTACCATTTTTGTCTACCAACTCGTACTGAAACCTGTGAGTTGAGAACGGAGCACCTACACATCACTTTCACGTCCAACAACAGCAAGATTCGTAATAGTCTTAAGCAGAGACTGCTGTTTATTGAGCTTAATTATTCATTATGTTGTAGAGGCACCAGGAATCTCATATCTATGTTTGCATCTGATGTTTTCTAATCATAGAAAACGTGGAAGGGTTCAATGAAAGCAAATGAGTTTTTGACTTTGTCTTAAAAGAATTATGTGTGACTCTCGTTCGTTTAGCTCATGAGACTATTTGACCATTTCAACTATGCGCAAAAGGAGCTGCTCGGGAAGAAGGAAGCTTCTTTGGATTGATTTCAAGTATGTATATATATATATATGCCAGCAAGCACCTCTTCTTGATCATTCTCTCATATCAATTAACGACTCCTCGGATCAGTTCAGGCAAGTGAAGTGAACGATGATGATGGTCTTCGAAGACTCGAGCAAGGAGTTGGTGAAGGCATGTCTGTTCATTGTAGTTCAAGGTCTGGTCTATCTCATCGTTCGCGGCTCCTCCGACATCTTTTCCACCATGAAAACGAGATCATTCAGCTTCCGCTCCGTGAAATCGACAAGTTTCTCCCGAATACTCGATCTGTTCACCGACTTGCCTTCAGGAGTCGAGCCATTACAAGATCTCATGGAGTAGCCGTCGGCTTCCTCTCCGATGACACGACAGTAGAAGATACATAGGTGTTTGAGATTTAGTTCTTCTAATTCTTTTATGCTTCTCGTGTTGTACGAAATGGAGCTGATTGAGAATTCATCTTCGTTTTTGTCTCTCTATCTGTAAGGAAAATTATAACCTCCTGATCGAGAAAGGTGTTGTGAGAAAAGCGAAACACCCAATAGGAAGATAAAGAGAGTTGGGTTTTACATCGAGCGAATTCCCAAATATTTCCATCATCATTGCTTTTCAGGTGATTATATGAATAAGAATAACAACTCCAAAAAGAAAAGAAAAAACTAGTAACTAAATATCAAGAGCCAACAACAATATAACCTAATAATACCCAAATTGGAAGCTAAGCTATAGCATTTAAAGAGTTAATAAAAGAGTATTCAAAATAACAATATAAGAGGTGTTTCAACTCATGATAAAAGAATATAAAGTTAAATTTAAATTCTTAAACTTGCATTATTGGACATATCAAATAGAAATAAATCCTTTATTGCTTTAGAAAGCGAAAATGTTTAGACTATTAATCTTAATAACTTACATGATATAACTCATTTTTCAACTTTAAATAATGATATGTGGCTTTGGCCCAGGAGACTGACATATTAGTATACAATTAATTTCTCAAATTTAAATTAAAAAATTATAAAAATATCAAAAATAAAATTTATTAAAAATAAATTTTATGATACATATCAATTAAAAAAATATAAAGAATAGCTTCAAATTCAAAAGTCAATTAAGTACTTCTAGACCACTATAACTAATTTACATGAACTTATTATTGATATCACAAATATAGGACATAGTAAATATACATTTATTAATGACTTATTACTTGAGTTGTTTGATGATTTTAAATTAGTTAATAAGAAATAAAAAATATACAAAAAATTCATGCTTCTCTTTCTAGAGATTTTGAAAAAAATGAGAATAACAATTGCATGTTAACTCCTAGCAATAAGCATGAAAAGTTAGATTCATTTAAAAAATATATATTACTACAACAAACAAAATAATTTTGATTGAAAATGCTTTATGGTTAATAAAATCATGATGTTTTAATGATGTAATAAAAATATTAAAAGGTTTGATATCATGCTTGATGATTTTATATTATGTATAAGGATTTGAAGCAATGATGATTTAAAATCATATGTTTTGAAATTATGTGTTACAGTTTTGATCTTGATAATTTTTATGATAAATCTTGCTCTTTCGGTTTTAAACGATAATGCATGTTTTTATTTGGCATAAAAGATAAAATCATGTTTGTATGAAATAAAAAAGGAATACATTTTTCTTGAAAATTTTTCTATCTTATCAAATTTTTCAAAAAAAGATTAATGGATCAATTTATGTTATTTATTTATTTTTAATCTCTTGAACTATAAACATGATTTTGATGATTTAAATTTGAATAAATTTTTATCCAAATTATGATCTCGATTCCTTGATAATTATAACTTGAGATTTTTATAAATCAATATTGTTTACTATGATTCTTCTTTTCGCTATTTGATTTATCTAAATGAATGATGATTTTTCTCTTGATTCTTAAGAATTATAACTTGAATTCTTTTGTGAATCAAGATCTCTTATTATGTATTCTCGTATCATTCTTCTTATTATTTAAGAGGGTTTTTTTTATGAATCTTAATAACTTGAGATTTTTTTTATAGATGAACTAGATCTTTTATTCTCCTATATTCCTTTTTGTTAAAGAAGAGATTCATCTAAACTAATCTTGATACTTTCACTTGATATTTATAAATTGAGATTTATTATAAATCAAGATTTTTCATATTTTGTTCTCCTACAATTTTTTTTACTATTTACTAAAAAAAATTATTTAAATGAATCATGATTTTTTTATGAATCCTTGGAATTATAACACGAGATTTTTTATGAATCAAATTCATTTACTATGATTCCTCTTTTTACAATTTGAGTCATCCAAAAAGAATCATAATTTTTCTCTTGATTTTTCGATATTCATAATTTAAAATTTGTTCATAGCACCCAATTAATTTTTCTTGACATTTTTCATGTGAGGATATGAAATTATACATAAAATACTCATAATATTATATTAATGCATACAAATGAGAATTTATGATCATATATGGTAGAATATAATGTAATTTGATATTTTAATACTATCATGATTTAAAATATTTATGATTTAGAATGACACATGTAATATTGATAGGGGGAGTTTAGTTAAACTCTATCAATTAGTTATCATTATCAAAAATAGAGAGATTATTGAATCTTAAATTTTAATGATAAAATCAATTGATGAGATTGTGATATAATCTGTATTTTGAATGAAGCAGCACTAGCTTCGATCAAGAAGAGACAAATTGATTAAAATAAGAGTAATCAGTTGACCCGAATGAACATATCAGAAGATTAGATGTCAGACCGAAGGATCCCCATCGATGTGTCGATAGAAGGCTTTGTGCCATGAGTTCGAACATCGGACCAAGGACCAAGAAGATTAGACATTACACCAAGGAGATCAGATATTACGAGAAGACAACATGTCGATTGTGCAATATACTAAAGGAGAGAAAGATACACCGAAGGATCAAACGAAGCACTGAATAAATCAATAACATACCGAACAACATAGGATTCATGCTTATAATAATTTATTTAGATCAAGTTAATTTAAATCTAATTGAGTCAGAATGAAATAATGTCAACTCAATTAGAAGCCAATTGGACTTATTATTTGACCCATTTAATGTCCTATAGCAAAGTTTGACAATGGTACCACCTAAGCATATTCGAGATTGTGTTAAGTGATGGTACCACTAGACTAAGCGATAGTATCGCCCGATCTTCAAAAAAAACTCCTCTTAGAAATTTCACTATATATCAATATGCTAAGTTAAGCCAAATAAAACAATCAATGACTATATATCAATGACAACAGTATTGAAATGACAATATATTAAAATATCTCAATGTAACGTATTTTGATTGTCCAAGCAAGATTCAGTTAAAGATTCAATCTAATCTGATTAATTGGACAATACTAAATTAAATGAAACCATATGAGTCTCTTTTATAGGGGGACTCATATATCAATATGCTAAGTCAAGTCATATAAGATAATCTATAATATTATTTTTATTAAAAATATATAAAGATAATAATAAATTTTCATTTCACAAGATAATTAATGGCATACTTAAAGGGGATACATAATATTAGCATAATTAATGGATAATTTTGTTTTTTTATCATAGAATAATTTGACAAATTATTGCGGTAAAAGTGCTTGTTTCATCACTTACCTCAACCCATATATTGCTCAACCAAATAAAAAAATTCAATAATAGTAGGATTTCTAGATTATAAAATCTTTATTTTTTGTGCAAAGTGAAGTACATATGGATCATTAATACTAAGGATGAGAGGTAGAGAAAGATATAAACAATTTTAAATAAATTTTAATTTTTAGGGAGTGAAATTGATCCAACATGGATCTGTTACTGGAGAACCCTATCCATAATATCAGACAGATAATAATAAATTATCTCATTGATATAACTATGACACTTTAGCATTTAATCTAAAAATACTACCGTATTTTTTACACTAACTCAAAAAAATGATACCTGTAACACATAGAGAACATGTTTAAAGCAATACAGCGATACACCATCAAACACGGATAAGTATCCACCTATCCGCCTAATGTGCTGAGAAACCCATCATCATTGAATTCTTAACACCGCATAAATTTATTCATCAAAACAAAAAGAATTTTTTGTTATAAAAACTAATATATATATATATATATATATATATATATATATATATATTATAATAAAAAATAAGACCACAATTTTAAGCAAGTTCGAAGTTTCAAAAGAGAAAAAATAGATGATAAGGAGCAGAGAGAGATCAGATGGAGTTCATGCAATGGGAACCATCATATCGGCAATCAAACCAATAGGGAAAACAATCATCGATCATCATTTTCGTCTTATCCTTATCACCATCCATCCACTGTACCAAAAACACTATGGATTTAACGACCAAATCAAAGACGAATCCACAAAATCATAACAAATTGGGGAAAAATAAGGGGAGAACACTTGCAGTTCTTGGGCATCAGATCTCCAAGGTGATATGATAGGTAACTTCATAATCAATGCTTCAGACGCAAATTACCCATTAAATCAAAGCACTCCTCATTTGCCAGTCAAACCAAACAAAAACCGATAGTAAAACAAAGAGAGAGCGAGCGAGAGAGAGAGAGAGAGAGGAGAAAACTTGCAGTTCTTGGGCATCAGATCTCCAAGGTGATATGATAGGTAACTTCATAATCAATGCTTCAGACGCAAATTACCCATTAAAATCAAAGCACTCCTCATTTGCCCGTCAAACCAAACAAAAACCGATAGTAAAAGAGAGAGAGAGAGAGAGAGGAGAAAACTTGCAGTTCTTGGGCATCAGATCTCCAAGGTGATATGATAGGTAACTTCATAATCAATGCTTCAGACGCAAATTACCCATTAAATCAAAGCACTCCTCATTTGCCCGTCAAACCAAACAAAAACCGATAGCAAAACGAAAGAGAGAGAGAGAGAGAGGGAGAGATTTGGGAGGAGCAGAGATGAACGCGAGAGGCCGTAACAGACGTCATGAGAGAGAGAGACAGAGAGAGAGAGAGAGATTTGGGAGGAGCGGGGATGAACGCGAGATGCCGTAACAGATGTCAATTTATAGACGGGGAGGGGGACTAGGGTTAGGGTTATATTGGTGACGTGATGATCTGTGCCGTTCATTCCTGTCAGATCAGACCGTTGGCTGTGGTTGGAAACTAAGTCGTAAACCAATCAACGATGCCGAGCCGACTCACTGGGTTCGTCCAACTCGTTCCCATCCAAATCCATCTTATCGCATAATCTTTCTTGAGGCGGAAGACGAGTCTTGTAATATTGGAATCCTCTCGTTGATAAATCTGAATAGGCTTTTTGTATTCGTTCTATCTGTTCTATGTTTCATACAACATTACTGAATCTGCTAATATAGATTTCAACATTAAGTCACAAGTGCTCTTGAACAAAGCAATTGAAAGTGCAACATAAATTGTGATGAACTACAATTTGCCTGCATGCTTGCAGTTCTAATGAAGTCAATCTTCAGATCAAACAAGTGAAGAAGAAACAACACTTCATTTGTCATTGGATCTCAGCAACGAACAGGTAAAGGCACATGAGAAGTGGAATATCTTATATCACAATACTCATCGAGTTCTTTATGTTCAAAATCATTCACTTAGACAAACCAAAGAAGGCCAGATACAACCTTGGAACACAAGCAGCAGACCGTTCAGCTCCCACTCTATTGTGAATGAATCCTGGAGCTGAATCAACATGCAAACATATGTTCCTAATGCATAACTTAATAGACCAACCCATCCAGATCTCTCGTCGGATCAGAAAGCGGCTGAACTCGTTCGACGGAGTTGATGCTTTGGTTCGGGCTGGGGAATATAGTGTATCATAGCTTCCAACTCCTGCGGATAAGCAAATAAACATTAACTTCGTGCCGATGCACAGATATAAATCAAAGAAGTTTGATGAAAAAAGGCTCTTTTCACTTGGTATCAAATCTATAATGGAATACATATCAATCATTATTTGTGCCACAATGAGTGCAGCAACTTCTGTAAAATATCACCTGGCCAAGTTTACTAATAAATTTTGAAAGAAGTCAGCAACACATATCTGAACTGGTGAGCGCCAATATTTAGGCACTTTGCTCAATGGAAGTTCCCCAGCAATATAAATTCCGCACAGATGCAACAAAAGAATTCTTTACATTGATGCATGTTTACACAATGGTTAACTCTACCAGTATGAGCATTCTTATCATTTATGTCAGAAATCAGGACCACCTTAACTTTAGTGGAAGATCATGCAAAGATTACAATTGCTACCTTAATTATGCATCCTTACACATGGTCATATTTGCTAAAGCTTGGAAACCTTCAACCTTGACCTTAATCTCCTCACGCGTGAATAGTTTTTTGCAGATTAATTGACAAAAATACTACTACAGCATTCAAGCTTAGAATCTGTACCCTAAAATCACTTCCTCTTCATACCACAGGTTACTAGCTGCTTGTCGAAAGAGGGTCTTTTTTTCCTTGTATAATTCCTTACCAAACATCCTTTGTTAGTTTGGCAAGTCCCACGTAGTCCCACATCGGGAAAATCAAACTTGTTATCTCCTATTGCAACTATAAATAAGAGTCTAGGCTTTGAAGCCAGAAGCACCACAAGAAAAATCTAATTGTTTGCTTTGGGTTTAATTTCTGTTAAGTCCATACTTAGTTAAAATAGTTTGGGCTTATAGTTTGGGTTTTTCTTGTTTAGTAGTTTCAGGTGTTTTATGGCCTAGGAACTTTTTCCTAAGACATTTGTAATTATCCCTTTTATAGTAAAGTTTTGCTCCTCCTCCGTCCGTGGACGTAGGTCAATTGACCGAACGACGTAAATCTGGTGTCCTTGTCTCTTTTATTTTTCTGCTTTATTATCTTTATTGGGTTGTCAAATTACCCTTTGGTAAATTTCCTAGGACCAGCTCTAACAAACTGATATCAGAGCTTGGTTTCTAGATCTTTTGGCAACGATGACAATAACAAAGATCGTTGTCGAGAAATTGTCCTACAAGGAAAGTCATTAAACCCTAAGGACTTTACGTATCCCTCACCCTATAAAACAAGGGGTGTGCTCCCATCTAAAGGCAATCAAAAGAAGTCTCGAGCAAAAGCCCAACTAGCCCTAGCTATTCCAACCTCAAAAGAGAGAAGAAAAGAGAGGAGAAGAGAGAAAGGAGGAATTCTGTGAGGTATAGCCCATCCTTCCAATCGCAGCCTTCTTCCTCGTGTTCTAGTAACCAAAACCTTGCATTAAAGCTTTATCCAATTGTTGTGAGAAGTCCCCAATGCTCGTTGTCTAAACCTCCGAAGGAGGTTGCAGCAGCAAGAGAGGAGGAGGTTGAAACTGGCAACATTCCATAAACTGTCGAGAGCAGCCAAGAGCTGTCCAAAGACAACCTGCACTCTATGCACCTATTGGTCTGGTTATGCACTTTTAATTCTATTGTTTTAAGTCTTGTAGCTAGCACTTTTAGCTTTACAAGCAATATAAGTTGTTTTCTTTCGGTTTTACGCTTGGTCTTTCTACTAGTCATAGGTGCCCTACAAGCCAATCACGTGCGTGATGGCATGTATGACATGACACGCAGTCTTTTTGCTTATTATTATTATAGTATTTTTCACTTTATATTATTTGATGCTTTAATATATTGTGATGTTCATAGATCTATGCAATGGGAATCGGATCGTGATCAGATCACGATAATAAGACCGATTCACCTTTAAACACAGACCCTAAATAATCTTGGTCATAGGTTATTTGAGAGGGACATCGAGATAACCGAATATACTGGTGTGCTGTATGCCTGTCCATATGATGGAAACAGTTGGTCTCATAGCTGTTCGTATGGGGACACTAGGGCTACAATGCAGGTGCTCATTGGAGAATGAGTTCACTGATTGATCCGCTCACGGAATGTTGAATGGTTGATGATACCTCATTGTCAAACAGCGATTCCATCGTCTCAGTGGTGTACCTGGTTCTTAGACTTAAGACATCAAGGATGTCCTGTATGAGTACTCCACTCTTTGATACCAGACTTATAGGTTTGATAGTTCCAGTTCTAGTACAACTGGTCATCGGGAGTGACAATGAATATTACGAGGGTTATTGAGTGTGGATAGAGAATCATTCGCTCTCAGTATCATGAGAGGAATATCTCATATGTTCTTACTCACACAAATCCTTAGCCAAGGTCATTCGAATTAAGAAAGGAAGAGTTTTATAGGAGAATCTGATTAGAACAAGACTCGAAGAGAAATCGTATGGGCCTAACAGCACCATGCCTAGTATATAGTCTTTGGGATATTAGATGGATAAGGGACTATAGGTACATAGTACGTTCGTAGTTGATGAGTCAAGTGAATTATTATGAAGATGATAATTCACTGAGCCAAAAGGAGTTCTGATATGTATGACTCACGGACAGCTCGATATTGGACCTAGAGGGTCACACACATATGGTAGGTGTTACGACGAGTACGGGTTCAGATATGAGATATCCACCGAAGCCCCTATCTTATTGGATATTCATTAAGCCCATGAATTATTGGATCTTATAGATAAGATCCAATATGAGCTAATAAGAGATTATTAGGTAGAGACCCACTAATATAAGAGCCTTAGGTAATTGGATAGAGATCCAATACCCAATAGAGTAGAATTCATTAGGGTTAAGTTGACAAGGGACCTCTATAAATAGGAGAGAACTAAAGGGCCATAGGCTAGGCCTTTTTGGTTGCCACCTCCTATTCTCCTCTTCCCTTCTCCTTAGACAACAAGTGTGGAGATTTGAGTAGCGACTCGAGGAGCATCTACGCAGCCCCTACCATATGGATCACCGCTAGAGAGGAGAACACTTGATCTCCTTCATCCTCTCCTATAGATCTGCAGGAATTCAAGGATATACAATCTCCCTAGGTAACACATCTATCTCATACGTGACTTTTAGTTTCGCAGGTTTTTGCGTACCAATCTTCGCACGACGATGAATACCTTTTTGGGAAATCTAAGATTGTTGTTTTTATGTTCTTCTGCTGCACATGTGATGTCGGCCCTAGATTTTCCTACACTTTCTGCGATAGTTCTCTCCTCAACCAAGTCTTCCATCCGAAAGATAGTATCAAGTCAACGGATTATCAAACATGAATCTCATATAGATCAAATCAAGGATATTAATTTCAAATGATAGTGCCTGTATCCAGTGGTACATACCGGCCCGCCAGTAGACCAGTACATGGACCGCTCGTTATGGGCGGTATCAGCTTGGTTGTAGTGAGCGAAAAAGAAGCGTCGAGGGAGAAGAGGGAGAAGGTGTTCGAAGAAGAGGGATAATCGGGAGAACCTCGACACTTCCCAATCCAACGTCGCCCTCCCTCAACGATCCTGATCTATAAGGTAACAGAGAGGCGACATCTCGGCTTCTTCTTCCGCGTTCTTCAGAGACGTCTATGGCCTTCACCGTCTTCGCTGAACACCGCAAATGAGGAGAAGAAAAGGAGGTGACGTCGCCGAGGTAGCATACGCCTCCTTTTTCTTATTATTATTATTATTATTATTATTATTATTATATATATATATATATATATATATATATATATATACACACACCGAGCGGGACACCCTGACGTACCGATCGGTACACTCGAACCGTACCATATCGAGCAAAGCTTGAAACGTCGATACGGAATGAAATTAAGAACCTTTGGTCAAATTGAACCTAATCCAAGATCAAACGACTAAAGGCTTATTAAGTTACCAAGGCCCACATATATTTGAAGTTCAACATAAATATCACAAAAGTTATGATCTTAAACAATGGGCAAGAGAGACTTGGGGCAACCATTTTCCCATCAACTATGGTTTTTTAAGTTTCAGATGACAGATTCAGCAAATTGGATCAACAGATAAGCCTCGAAATCAGATAAATAATATTGAACTTTCTTCATTAACAGTAAATTAGCATCAAGTCTTGGAAGTTCAGGGATAATGGTCCTGAAAGGAAGGAAAGAAAAAGGCCATAAAAACTACAGCATGTGAAGAACAATCCAGCAAAAACTCTTCCGTGGGAAGCCCAGGCCATCTGGAATTGAACGCTTAACTGGAAGAACCTTTAACACATAATTGTAGCTTCATGGCAATTTCTCGATCATGGATACACCAGAAGTGAACGAGATTGATGAGTTCAGAAGGAATCCCTTGATGATTGAAAAGCAGAATCAAGTTCGAAACCTATATTTTCTAGATTCTAATATCTATATATAAGTCCAGAAGCTAAATGTTGGCTCCACTCCTCTTAACAATTCAGACCAAAAGGAAAATACATAAACATTCCAGCAGAAGTCTACCATATGCATTTTAGCAGCTACAAGCACAAAATCTGCTGCATAGGACAGATCTTAGTGTTATTTAATATAATGCTCCAACCAGGTAATGAAAATTTTAAAAAAAACAAGTATGAAAGAAGATGAAACCATCATCGTAATTTTATTGAGTATCAACAGTGGAGAAAACCGTAAATTTATATCATAAATGAATATTCAATTCAAGTGACAACAATAACAACATATCTAAACCATATGCCCATCTCGTCAATTATTGAGTATCAACAGTGGAGAAAATACTACTAAGTCCTCACAAGAATTAGAAAAAGAAGTTCTCACAAGAAGTCTTCGCAAGATATCTTCAAGCACCCAGTACGTATCCAATTAATTAATAACTATGTGAAAGATCACACACTTAAAGTATTTGATACATAACGAGAATTATCAGATTCAGATGAGTATACTATCTGAAACATAAGATGATAACTAACAGAATATTAAGTGAAGTAAGAAAAGTCCTTTTAATTGTTTCTACACTAATGTTTCAGTAAAATGAACTTGCTTTCACCATTTCAACCAAAGGTCTGAAGCATGTTTTTCCACCAGTTGCATCAGAAGCACTTACTATTTTTAACATTTTCAACAATTAAAAGTTTCTTTCAACTTTCATAGTCTACCATAAAAACTATATGATCCAACACAATCTCTTCTTGCAATGGGAACCAATGTTGATTTTGAATTTACAAAATGAAGAAAGACGATAACAACAACAATAGAAGTAACAACAACGACCATGAAAATAGTAACAATACTGGAAGTTGTAATTTAAAATATCCTACTATCTAGTCTATTACAACCCTTTTAGCTATGATCTTTGACACACCAAGTTATTTATAAGTTTGGCGACTTGTGAAATTTCTGTAAATTTTGCAAGCTAGAAAATGCATAAACTTGCTGTCAAACTTAAAAATATTCACCATTTATTACCTTATAAATTGACCAAAACAAGAGTTTTCTCTGCTGTTGGACCCAAAAACATTAAGCATTATCTATGATGCAAAACGTCAAGATATCCATTCATTAATCTTTAATCCAGTCCAGTAATGGTTTACGACAGCTTACTAAAATTTTCTCACATCAGTCATAAACAGGTGCATCGAAGGCACTTTTTAGAAGGTAGTCAGATTCAAACTGATTCAGAAATATATTTGAAGGTCAAAAGGTTTGAGGGACTAGCTTGCCTCCTTTTACTCTTTCTTTAGCATTTTTTACTCTCTTACTAGATGTGGCTGGCAGTTTAAGAAGACCTGAATACAATCTCCTTGTGCTTTATATTATGAGATCTCAGACGTAGACAGATTGTCTGACTAAAATCTCTGGCCCAGGCAGATATTACTTTTCAATTTTCTTCAGACTTTCTTTCTTACCTTAATCTGTCCATAGCAATCCAAGATAGGAACTATTCTGAACTTGTCAAAACTTGTTTTATACCATCAATTATCCAACTTCTCCACTTTTTTTTCTCTCTTTTTCTTACTGCAGAGAAATGGAGCAATAAATAAAGTTGTAATATTACTTGCAAGATAATTTTTCCAATGATGAACATAAATTTGCTAATATCAAAATTGGGAATAGAAAAAGCAGATTAAGTTATATAATATATTTTCCAAACTTTGAAGTACCATTTAAGTTTAGGTGATTGAAGATTATGCTTCTGATGAAAACCGCATCAGAAAGATGTAGATTTTATTTCATTCAAATGACCACTAAATATAAAATAATTAATAGTGAGATAAGAATAGGGTTT
This sequence comes from Musa acuminata AAA Group, assembly GCF_036884655.1. Classification (NCBI taxonomy): domain Eukaryota; kingdom Viridiplantae; phylum Streptophyta; class Magnoliopsida; order Zingiberales; family Musaceae; genus Musa; species Musa acuminata. The sequence goes on along the minus strand of NW_027021349.1, from coordinate 1,617,017 downwards.
TTGTATCCATCCATCCTCACCAACTTGAATCATTGATCTATCATCAATTAGAGGAAGTTAAAGGAAAAATATAGAAGGTACCCTTTGCTGTCTCAACCTCTGATTTTCTTCTTCAAGTCGGGAGACCTTGTTCTCCAGCTCATTCGTGTAAGCCTGTTCATAGAAAAACCAGATGTGTATAACTAAGATCCATGAATCAACACTAGCATCAACAAAGATAAAACATCCATAGTCTTGCCTGCTTCCTAGCTCGTGAACGGGCAGCTGACTCACGGTTCTTGATCATTCTCTTCTGCTTCCTCTCGACAGTCTTCTTCGTCGTGTCCTCCGAAGGCCCCCTCTTCCGCCTTGGTGTTTGTGGATCAAGTGGGGACAAACTGGCTCCTTCACCATCACGGTACCTCGAGTCCAACATGGTTCCAACGCCGACAGCCAGAGGTTGTGGCACCTGTTGACCCACAAAAGCTCCCATTCTGCTCTGCTGAGCTTGTTGCTGCTGATGCTGATGATACTGCTGCAACCACTGTGTCCTTGGATCAAGACCCACATTGCCAATCCGATTGCTCCTACTCTGATCAGATCCTTCCGTGACCACCCCAGCTTTTGACAAGAAGTCCTCAAGAGTCATTTCCCCTAGGGTCGGCTGCCTTCCATAATCCGCAACACCATCACTATTCTCCTTCTGCCCTGTTTGGATGTGCCTCCACACCTCGTCGACTGTCTTCTTGCTCAGGGCACGCGGCATGGTGATACTCCCCTCGCACCGGATGCCTGGACATCCTACGCCAGTGCCGCCGCCATCGTCAGGGCCTGCAGACTGATTATCCTCGCACGGGATCACACTCCTGAGGAGCTCATCAAGGTTCATGCTGTGCAAGGGCTCACCCAAGTGGCTCTGGACCTCATTGAGGGTGAGGCTGTAAAGGGACCCTTGCCTGGCCAAGCTCTGGATCGGTGACTGCTGCCCTCCACCAACGCCCTGAGTCGCCATTGTCATGCTCATTTACCAGTTCTTCCTGCTGAAACCTAGAATACCATCGGATCATCAGGCTCGGTGCCCCATCTTGCTGCTTTCTTTACGGCCCAGAGACACCAGCTACTTTCCTACCTCTTAGCCAGTCCGACAAAAAGAATTCACACAACCTTTCAAGTCTAAACTTCAAGCGAACACAAGAAAGGGGGGAAAGAAGGAAAAGGTCAAGCTTTACGATCCTCGAGGAGAAGGACTACCTTCCCTGCATAAAAGAAGCACAAACCACTGAAGACTGTAATGCAAGGCTTGAAGGAAACAGGAAACTTAGAAAGGATGAATGGTTTCATCTTTCCAACAGAGAGAAACAACTTCAATCAACACAGTCGAGCCCTTGCAGTGGCCACCGCTAAAAACCAGCGCAATCAATGTAGGAAATTACATCAGAAGATCTTAGAAATTGTCCAGGGAAAAGAAGATGAACCCTACCCGGTCAAACACAAAAAAAGAAAGACGCAGAAATCAAGTCCCCAAATGGTGATGCCATCAAAGATTACGTTACAAGCATGTCCAACTAGAACAAAGAAGAAAAAATCTAACATGGATATCGCAGAGATTCCCCAGCCAAAGAGGCTATTTGGGTTTGAACTCGCTCGACCCAAAAGATCTGCAAAGGAATCAACACAAACATCTGACCAAGAACAAAGCGATCCTATGATACTTCCTGTTTCCTTACCTGTTGGGACCAGATCAGAATCTATCAGCTGCAGCATCCATCTCCATAAGGAAACAACAAACTCTCGGCAATTGGAAAGTCACCAGAGGGAATCCTAGGAGTGAGGACATGACGTGAGAAAGCCTCGGTTCTTGGCCTTCTTGTATCTGTCTGTGGTGACATATCATGCACTTGTGCTTTGTCGCCCAAACGAAGGTCCCATGATGGGTATACTACTCTAAAGGAGCAGGAATATTAAAAGCCAAACTTCCATCTCCTTTCTCTGGCGTTGCATAAACCTCTCATTACATAAGAATCAAACAAATGTTGTATGATTTTTCTAAAAAATTATCTCTGGATTTTTTTTAAATACTATTTGGTTTTTTTCTCTAATATCTTAAATACACCTTATCCTCACTTATCATCCGTCGCTTTCGTCCGATCGTGACGTTCAATCGCTTTCGTCCCGTCTTCTTCTCTTTTATTTTTTTTTCTTTACACTTCGACTCTTCTTCTTTTTTTCTTTTCTCATCTTCACACTTGGCCACTTAGATGCGATAGTAACTCATAGCGAGGTGAAAGTAACGAAACATTATAGGGGAAAATGAGGCCTTTGCGATGAGATATAGATGATCATATGGAAACGATAAAATAGAGGTAAGCACAGAGTCGATGAGACCTCGTAGTGAGATGAAGATAACAAGATAAGAATTATTTAAAATATTAGAAGAAAAAAGATAATAAATAAGAAAATTAAACAAAATTAGATATTTTTAGAAAAATCATATTATATATTTTCTAAGAATAAAGAAAAATTAGTTTTGGTACTAATCATGCCACAATCCATATTTGGTACATTATCTTTGGAAGGAAAAACAAATATATCATGGCATTGAAGGTGGTTCCCCATCATGATCATGAGATGAGATGTTTAGAGAAACAAATATAGCATAGCATCGAAGGAGGTTCCTCATCATGAGGTGTTTCTTTGAGACATCATTACTTCTTTCATGTCAAGAAACAAAAGTCCTTTAGCTGCTTGTTAATGGTCATCTTTTGGTTATGCATGCTTGAAATAACTCAAGAGGGTGTGTTATAGTGTGGTGGTGCTTCACCAGATAAACTGCAAACAAGAATGGTCTTACAAGTAAGAAAGAAAGAAAGAAAAGAAGAATGTTGTGTGCAGGAATATATCACAGGAGAAGAGTGATGCAAAGTCTTCAACTTGTGCCATCAAATCCAACTTGGCAATGATTGGGGACTCCCCAACTCTTTGAACGAGAGGGACCACAGAGTTCCTGTTCTAATCATTCTAAATTGGTTTACATAAGGAAATCTACAGGAGTCATCCTAGGAAGGTGAGAAGAGTGTACTGATTCACATATGTTACTCTTCTGCATTTTGTACTATGCCTGTGGCAGAAACTCCAAACAGGATTATTTGACTTAATGCCAGAACTACAGACTGGACTTTTTCTTCAAGGTGGTCCTTGAGATTTGTTCTGTGATATCAGCATTGCTTGGTGAAATAATTGCCCTTTTTTTCTTTTATTTTGGAGGAAATACACTGATGGAGAAAGATTATAAGTTGCTGTGTTGCTGTGGCCATGAAGAAATGTATAGGCTGAGATCAGATTATTATCATTAAACTGGTGTCTGTCATAGCTGTTTAATGAACCCTCATAAACATTAGCTATTAGATCTGTCACCCTCATCAATGCAGAAATCTTCAAGCCTCTTCTGTAATAACATTTGAAGATTTATCCATCTTCCAAGTAAATGTTAACTGATGACAGAAGTATAGTAATTTGTCACTCCATTGCTCTTTCACTCATCTCTGAAATTTATTGAATATGTTTCTTCACAGGAGCAAAAGTATTCTCTACTATGTGTAACATAGTTCATTTAAACTTTTCTATCCTCACAGGGTGTTTATATATGAATATATATATATATATATATAGAGAGAGAGAGAGAGAGAGAGAGATTTGCAGGGTGATAGTTTCTATGCCATCTCATTGGTCCTCTTGTCCTTGTTTCTGCAGCAGGACATTGTTCTTGAAGCTGTCAGATGATACTGTAGAAGATAATCTAAAATATGTGCCACTTTGGTATGCTTGTTATGATTTTTCACATCCCCTAACAAGGTTTCAACACAACAACAAGCTCACTGTTAAAGTGGAGAATGAAACATCTGGACTGACACTGTCAACAATTCTCTTCTCAAAGTGTGAATGAACTGTCACTGTTATTTGTGCCTCATGAGGAACAATTCTCTTCTCAAATTGTATACCTTAGTAACTCAGATGACACTGCAGTCATTGCATTATGGTCCATTAACTAAAAATTTTATAATGTAAAATAAAATAAAAAAGTATTTTAAAGATGAGCCTTCCTACAATGGTAAAGATTTTTTTATTATAACCCAAGTAATCATGAAAATAAAAAATATACTTGTATGTCCAATGGTGGGTTCATCTTTAAACAAAAGAAATATCCCTTGTGTAATTAGTAAATGTAAAGTAATCAAAGCCATCATACAGTTCACATATTTATCTTCCATGATGTAGCTTTTTCTAACACTTGATTGCATCTGTGACTATATTTCTTGCAAATTAAGGGATCAACAAACACAATGTAATCCCACCAAAGTTGAGGACTTCATTGAAGTGACTCCTAAGAATGAATGGATTGGAAATGAGTTACAATAGAATTTGGATCTCCTACCAAACTTTTAAAACTTAAAGGGTTGTTTAAATAGTTATCCTCATTATCTTTGGATTAATTATCAATCAGCTCTCATCTTATCATGATTAACCATCTGGCATTGTTATTTGTTTGAATTTATTACAAGTATTTGAGAAATCTACTTACTATTTTTCTCAACCCACTATGATGTATTGATGAAATAATCCTCTCATGTCTGTCTAAGAAAACACAAACAAACTGAACAAAATAAGATTGCAAATCTAAGAAATAAAGAATAATTCAACTATAAAGAATTAGATATGTCTTCAACATTAAATGCACTTATATTTTCTGCATAGTGTTAAGCAGTGAATTAGGATACAATCACTTGTAACAACTGACAAAAAAAAACATGTGACAAGATTGAAACATACTAAAATAGAGAGTGTGAAGTACAAATAATAATAAAGTAGCCACAGAGATATCTTGATAATCTACAAGTGCCAGTTAAAAATGGTTGGGGATAAACCATGTGTCACTTCAAGATTTGCCTCAAAAGATTATGCCCAAAACCTCATCTAAAGGCATTACATGAAAGGCAGTGGAGAGATTAATTTAGCTTGGAAGGGAAAGAAGAAGGTGCTGAAGCAAGAGGCACATGATGATGACCATCTCCCTCCTCCCACTTCTCTATGTCCTGAGCAGAATCATACATCAAAAGTGGGAATTCCAAGTGTCTTAATACCGAGGTTTAATAATCATTCAATCTGCTCAACCAATCTATTTCTCTTCGTTAAGAATCTCATCCTTGAGAAGGGACAACCTGGAAACAGCACAGTCTATCACCTTCACTTGAAGAGTCACCTTGTTTCAACAGAGACCACCATCCTCCACCTATGGCAACTTCCAGGCTCCTTGCATCCAGTACAAGAACATTTTTCAGCAGCAGAACATGGGTATGGAATATTTTTATGGTGACTTGTGTGTGGATATCTGCTTCATTGTGTTTGCAAAAGATTAGCTTGATCTGAGACAGGTCAAGGTCAAGGATTCAAGTTCCAATGAAGGTACCACTGTATCTGAAGATATAAAATGGATTTGCTGACATACATAAATCAGTAGATAATGTCTTTGTTTCAGGACAAGGAGATCACTGCTAATAAAAAACACTTGCAATGATCTTTAAGAGTGTGCTTACAGTGCAAGACACTCTTGATGGCCACAATGCACAAAGACTTCGATTACTGATATGGGAAGGTCTTCGATACTGGTGGCTGCTATGATTACGGTGGAGCAGTATGGGATGGACTTCGAACAAAAAGATGAGGGATCAACAGCTTCATCCTCCTTCATGTCCTTGGAAGAAAAGGATTCACTGTGGCTTGATTGTTCTTCATGGCTTTGCAACTTGGTGATGACCAAAACAGATTAGCACTTATGTTAAACTAATATGTATCAAACTTGTTAATTGACATCGATAGAAGCTGATTATGATGCAACTAAAAGATTTGACCAAAAGCAAATTGAATACATCAAACATAAAAGTAATTTATTTTTAATTAGGTAAGATATATTATAAATATGATTATTGATCAATAGAATAATTATAGTAGGATTCCTTAGGAGATACCCTTGATAGGAGGAACTCTCCTAATAACTTATCCTAGACCCTATACTCTCTCCTATAAATAGATAGGATTTCTAAGGACTAATTAGATGCATCTAAACGTAATTGAGAGATTAATAATTTTTTTTTAATCAATCTAGGTGGTCTTGTGAAAAGATAGGGAGAGAGTAGAAGGATTGTCTAGTTCTCTTTGCATATTGATATTTCAGATCCGACGATAGAACGCATGTAAATCATATAAGATTTATTCTTCTGAACAACAATAAAATATACATATCGAAATATATTAGATTTAATTTTATTTAATTTTAACTTTGACATAAAAATTTGTTTGCATTACAAATAACATGATTACATATTTTATGCTAACACTTCTAACGAAAATACGATGGATCAATAGCTTTTTATGTACTTGAAAGAAAAGGATTCACTGTAGCTTAATTGTTCTTCGTGGCTTTGCAACTTGGTGATGACAAAAACAGATTAGCACTTATGTTAAACTGATATGCATCAAACTTGACTTCAGCTAATTGACATCACCAGGCAATAATCAGAATAGGATGCAACCAAAAGATCAAAGATAGAAGCAGATTGAATACATCAAACATGGAAATAGCTTGTTCTTAGACTACTGATAACCCAAGGCTGAACTTAATAGTGAAATGGACTCAAATCATGGAATGGACCGCAGAATCCAGCTGATATGAAGCTTATCTACCAAAATAATAGTTGAACCAAAGAGCAGAGCAAAAATAATATTATTAATTAAGGAAAATAATTTTGTGTACATCATTGATTTTAAGAAATTATGATGTATTTATTCTATTTGTTGATATTTGAATCACATACAATTAACAATAATCCTAATATGGCTTAAATATGGACATCATACTTAAAAAATACGAGACAATTGAGTATGAGTGGTACAACGAGAGATAGAACAAGATATAAAAAGATATCATGAAATAAAGATTTGAATGTTTTTGGTTCAACTAAGGTTATGTTATTACAAAGCTTGATAACAACAATTAATCCATTAATAAATCCCATGCAATTGAAGAAGTATAATTTAACTTAATTAGATTGAATAGAAATGATAAATAATATACATACATATCTCAAATTTTAATTTTATTATTATTATTAGAGTTTTCCTAAGCTATTCCATTTTGTAAAAATATTATCGTGCCTAAAGTTGAAGAAGAAGTATACTTTGGAGTGTGAAGTGATAGAGTAGGTTGAGCTACTAAGATTGACTATAGAAGATGTCCACTCTAGGAGCTTTCACCTTTACTTTTGAAGTGACTTACTTGGAGGCTAAGTTCCTCCAAATTCAACAAGGGTTTAATTGTCTAATTTTCATTTAGACCATTAGATATTATACCTAGAAAGTCTCCTATTTATAGTATTTATTTCATAATCATCATTAGTTATAGAATATTAAGTGCACCAATATGAGAATGTTTTTTTAGATATCATGCTAATATGACAAATCTTGTTGACACTTTATCGTTTTAAGTTAATTAGGCTTCATGTGCAATTCTAATTGATTATAAAATAAATAATTATCATATTATTTTCTCCCTATAAAGCTTTGGGATAACGATGAGTCTATGTCAAACCATAATAGTTAGTCTATATCAAAGCACAATATCCATCTCCAATTTTTGATAGATATTATCTATATAAAAAATATTATATAATGCTTAGATGTCTGTGATCAAAATGAACACATCAAATATAGAGGTGGTTTACTTGGTTAAGGTGCATCGGTGCTTTGAATGTATTTATCGAGATAGAGATGTCAAGTGTCAGGAGATATTTTACTGAGTTAGAATATATTGAACACTTTGATACTTATATCTAGGATATATTCATCACATGAGAAAGATGATTTGCTCGATCAGGATATATCAAATTCTCTAGATAATTTTGTTTACTATGGACATTGCACGAGGGAGATGCACTACTCAATTAGGACACATTGTTTATTTTGAATGCTAATTATGCCCTTCGAAGACATATACATGGAGATACTTTGTGTATTGAGTATTTGAATATTTATTTTCATAGTAGATGTATCATACATAAAAAGATATTTTGCTTAGTTAAGACATATAGATTATTTTGATACTTATGTCTATGCAAACACATTATACATTAGGAGATGTTTTATCTGATTATGAGACATCAAGAGCCTTAGTGCTTATATTTTAATTGGATGCATCATGCGTGTGGGGATGTCTTGTTAGATTAAAGTGCATTAGGCATTTTGATGTTTATTAACTAGACAAATATATTATTGGATATATGAATGAATCATACATAAGAAAATATTTTGCATAGCTAGGACATGTTATGTTATTTTGGTGCTAATCTTGAACGGATGCATCACAAATAAGAAGATACTTTACTAGGTTAGGGTGCGTAAGGTGTGTAGGTCTCTGCTAGGCTAAGTGGATATGAATTTATTGTCTAATGAGAGTATATTGGATAAGAGTGAGTTAGATATTTCTTTTACATAATGAGAGCAAAACAAATATTTATTATCATACTTAAGTGGATCAGATATTTTTTACCCAATAAAAATGAGTTAGACATTTTTTGGCCCAACAAAATTAGGTTAAATACTCTATTACTTGATGAAAGTAGATTAGATTTATTTTCTTTTTGCTAGAAAGAGTGAATCGAGTATCTTTTTATTTGATAAACAAATTAGTTAGATATTTATTGTCTGATATGAGAAGGCAAAAATTATTTTCCTTTACAAGAGTAGGTTAGATATTTTCTTCATAATATAAAAGTGAGCTTAATATTTATCGTCATAAAGAGAATCAAACTTTTTCATTGAGAGTGGATCAGATATTTTTTTGTTTGATAAAAATGTGGGTCAAATATTTTTTGCCCAACTAGAAATATCTCTTATATATATGTATGTGTTATTGATATCATAATAAAAGTATAATGGGTATCATGGTGAAAGGGCTCCTCTAAGAGATCATTGTTTATATTTAATAAAAAAGATGACTGATGTATGTGTTTTTTTTTTTTTTTTTTATGAGGATGAATGATGTATGGGCTCTTTTTTTTTTTTTTTTTTAGGAGGATGAATGATGTATGGGCCCAACCTAATTTGTTTGGGGATGAGCCTACCTTGAATTAGGTTGGGGATGGGCCTGCCTATGGTATCTTGGTGCTTGTCTACCTAACAAAAGATCCATGATAGTGTCCTATATATCAGGATAGTGCCATAGTTTGATGCATTTGTATATTCACGAACCTAATTGAATGTAATAGGCACAATCAAAGGTAATTTTGAACCATTGGAATTACTCTTGGATCTAAATTCCAATAAATTCATTAGCCTCATGTGAATGACCTACTGCTTTTATGTTGCTACTTGTGTGATTATGCCTGCTTCTCACTAATATAACTCTAAAGATTTCATGATTATTACATGAACAAGGCATGTTGATTCAAGATCAACCCAGATGCTCTTGTAAATAAGTAACTTAGGGGCTCTCAATCCATTGTCGATCATACTAATGCATTGGGCATTTTGTGTTGAATCTCGTATTTTGATGATGAAACTCCTTGATATATGTTTATGATTTAATCTGCGTTTTGAGTGACGCAGGGTGCTTTGATCAGGATGAGACAATTAAAGCAGGAAAATCATGTTGTGCCGAAGGAACATGTCAGAAGATTGGACGTCGGGCCGGTGGATCGGTCGACGTAACGACAGAAGGCTTCGGGCCGTGGACTCGGGCATCGGGCCAAGAAGAGCGGGTATTGTGTCAAGGATATCGGAGTTACGGAGTCAACTGGCCGATTGGGCAATAGGCTGCAGGAAAGGACGATGCGCCGAAGAATCGGACGAAGCGTCGAGGGACCAATGACATGCCGGACAACTTGGTTAATTGCTTAGGATTAATTGTCTCGATCGAAGTTTTGTTTTAATTGTGCAGGATTAACTATGATAACGATGAAGACATAAAGCGAAACAAAGTGTCGGAGTCAAGCGCGAAGGATTTGTTGCAAGTTCGAGAGTTCGACGGAAGTCCGAAGGTTCATCGGGAATGCTACCGGAACTAGCCGAGAATGAGTTGGGAGCTTGCCGAAGGATTTTCGGAAGCTCGCCGGAAGGTTCGTTGGAAGTTCGCGGAGCTCGCCGAGAAAGATCGGAGCTTGCCGAAGAAGCTCGTTGGAACTCGCTAAGATCAAATCATGAAGTCTAGGAGCTTGCCAGGAGTCCGCAGAATGGTTTCCGAGAGTTCATCGGAAGACCGCCGGAAGTTTGCCGAAAGCTCGCTAGAAGAAGTCTTGACTTGCGGACTTTGTAATAGCTTAGAAAATGTCTTTAAAATCATAGTTAGCACATTAATTAGGGTTAGGATTAGGTGTTAATCCTATAACCCAAGTAGGGGCCAATTAGGCCCAAGTTCGGACTGGTTTGGGCCAAGTTTGGAGCCAAACCAAGTGAGCTGAAATAGTGAAAGAGGTGGCACCGCCCCAGCCAGGAGGTAGCACCGCCCAGGCTAAGTCTTCCAACGAGGCTGGGAGGTGCAACCGCCCCAGCCGGGAGGTGGCACCGCCTGAGCTCAGTCTTCGAGCAAGACTGGGCGGTGCAACCTCCCTGACAGAGAGGTGGCACCGCCTGAGCTCAGTCTTCGAGCTCTGGCAGAGAGGTGCAACCGCCTCTGTCAAGAGGTGGCATCGCCTGAGCTCAGTCTTCGAGCTCTGCCAGGCGGTGCAACCTCTCCAGTCAGGAGGTGCAACCGCCTGATCCCGGAATTCCGGGATTTGATCGTTTTGAGCTCCAAATTTGAATTGGGTTGGGGCCTATAAATACCCCACCCATTCAGCACTGAGAGAGTAAGAACTAAAGCCGAAATCTTGATCTTTTCAGTGGTTCTTAGAGCTCAAAACTGCTAGTTTTACTCCTCCTTCTGTTCTTCAAGTTTGAGTTGTAAAGAGAGGAGAGAAAACATTTGTAAGGGTTGTCTCCTAAGCCCATCAAAAGGAGTGAATCTGTAAGAGGGTAGTTGGCCTTCGCCTATTGAAGGAAGGCTCCTAGTTGACGTCGGCAACCTCGTCGGTGGAGGAAGCCAAAAGTGGAGTAGGTCAAGGCTGACCGAACCACTCTAAATCTCTGGTTTGCGTTTATTTTTTAGCACTTTATCATTACTGCAAACCTCCTTCATTACTACTGCTCTCTGCGCTTTCACGAACAAGTTCTAAGTGATGTTCTTCCGAATCTGCATTCAGACGTAAATTCGTGTTTTCGTACATTACTGTTTACGTTTACGTTTGATTCTGCAGAACCGTCTTCCGTGCTTTTACAAACGAGTTTCTTTGCAGTTTACACTTACATTTTGATTCTATTGATAACTGCAAACTGTCCTCTGCAATTTTACGAACGAGTTTCAACATTTAGACGTAAAACTGCATTTAGACGTAAAACTGCATTTAGACGTAAATCGGCTTTCCTCGCACAATCATCAGATCTCAGTTCATGTTTACGTCTTGATTTCAACTGCATACTGCCTTCTGCGAGTATACAAACGAGTTTCAAAGTTTAGACGTAAATCTGCGTTTAAGACGTAAATCTGCGTTTAGACGTAAATCTGCGTCTAGACGTAAATCTGTTTTTTGCAGATTACGTTTTGAGCTGAACAACAGCAGCACACTGTCTTTATACTTCTGCTTAAACTGCTTCTAGACGCAAACTGTGTTTAGACGCAATCTGCGCTCAGACGCAATCTGCATTTAGACGCAATCTGCGCTTAGACGCAATCTGCGCTAAGACGCAAACTGCGCTTAGACGCAATCTGAGTTTAGACGCAATCTGCATTTAGACGCAAACTGCGTTTAGACGCTAACTGTGTTTAAACGTAAACTGCACTTAATCATAAGTAATCTTAGAATCGACTTTTTGCATCAAAACAGTCTTTATCGAACGAACGCAGCTTTCGTTTTTTAATCGCTGAAAAATATCCGCTGCACTAATTCACCCCCCCCCCCCTCTTAGTGCTCTCGATCCTAACATTTTGATGCTTATTAACTAGACAAATATAATATTAATGTAAAGATCTTAGCTCAATTAGGATATATGAGATACTTTAATACTTGTATCTTGAATTGATGTAGCAAGCACGAGAAGATGCATTGAATCATTGATGTTTATATCCTCTATGAATGCATCATACACAAAAAGATATTTTGTATAGCTAGCGCATGTTAAGTAGTTTTGGTGATAGTTTTAAATGCCTACATCGTGCATAAAAAGATACTTTACTCGGTTAAGATGCATCAGGCTAAATAGATTTAAAATTTATTGTTTAATGAGAGTGTGTTGGATAGGACTGAGTCAAATATTTATTTTACAAGAGTAAGTCGAATATTTATTATCATACTTAAGTTAGATCGAATATATTTTACCTAATGAAAGTGAGTTAGATATTTTTTTGGCCCAACAAAATTATGTGAAATACTCTTTTACTTGACAAAAGTGGGTTAGATTTTTTTATCTAAAAAGAGTGAATTGAGTATCCTTTTATTTGATAAAAATGAGTTAGATATTTGTTCCTTGATATGAGTGGGTTATATGTATTTTGCAATTAGATATTCTTTATAATGTAAAAGTAAACTTAACGTTTATCATCCCAAAAAGAGAATCAAATATTTTTCACTAGAAGTGGATGAGATTTTTTTTGTTTGATAAAAAAGTGGGTCAAATATTTAATGCCCAACTAGAAATATCTCTTGTATATTTGTGTTACTGATATCAAGACAAAAGTATAGTGGGTGATAGTGAATAAAGTGATGTCAGCTTTGGCTTGCTGACTCACCTAGGGTCCCACTCCTACCTCAATAGTAATCATGGCAGAAGAGCCCACGCACCTCCCTTGCCCTGTGGCCGAGCGGTTGGGAAGCGACCTTTCCCTCTGTCAACCATGATTTCGAGAAAGGTTGCATGCTCAGACACGGGAGCATCAATCCCTGAGGGTGGAACATATTTTTCCCTTTTCCGACATCATTAATCCCTAACGATGAAATACATCTCCCCCTTTTCAATCACCCGGTGTGGGCGACCACCATCATCTTTTCCCATATCGACATTAGCCCAGACAAACAATAACCCTATGATTGTCCTTCGCTAATAAGGGAAGGAACCAACCGATCGTCGATATAAATGAGCCTCTAAATGACCACGGAGTAAGGGAGGAGCCATCAACCTCCTGCCATTGACCATCTAAGTATAAAAGCTAGCCCCCAAAGGGGGAGAAAAATAATTCCTACTACTTTGATTCCCACTACCGACTTTACCATCAGATGGGTCGAGTCGAAAACTCCCCCAACATTGACCTCTTGTATAGGAACCTCCGCGAAGCCAAGATGCTCCTCAGTTCGATTCCAGAATCCTGAGGATGTCCAACCATCTTGGCCCAGCACAGAAGCCACCTCAAGCAAATAAGTAGCACCTCAAGATCGTGCCAACCGATTCCCCCACCACAACCAACATCTGAGAGCATCACGTGGCTTCTAGAATGAGTTTGTGCCTTCGGAACATGACTAAGTTGTGCTGACTCATCAGTCAACGATCTCATGATTATAACATGGGTATGATGGTGAAGGGGCTCCTCTAAGGGATCATGGTTTATCTCGTTTAGGTATGAGTTTACCTTGAACTAGGTTGGGGATGGGCTTACCTAGGGTGTCTTGGTGCTTGCCTATCTAACCAAAGATCTATAATAATTTTCTATATGTTCGAGGTTTGATGGTGTCATGGTTTGATGCATTGGTATATTCATGAGCCTAATTGAATGTAATAGGCTGAGATTTTGATGCATTGGAATCAATTAAGACTTATCCAAATTTCACCCAATTCACACATATTGGATGAGAAGTAATAAACTTTGATATAGTATTGGATCCATGTTGGCTTCATGTGAATCATCTATTGTTTTTGTGTTATTACTTGTGTGATTGTGCTTGCTTCTCATTAACATAACTTAAGAATTTTAAGATTATTACATGAACAAAAATCAAAATTATAAAAGGATCATCGATGCAAATTGTGAGAGGAGCGTTCTCCTTGATTTTTTTTCTTGAACAATCTTTTATTTTTGATTTTCTTATGATATTTTCTTCAAACCCTCCTTATTTCACCGATCTTTTACTATCAATTTTGATTATCAACTTGATAAAAAAAAAATTAATACAACTTGATTGATTGAGAGAATATTCTTTTTAGATTTTATTATGATGTGACATACTTATTTGACACATTATTGTTTCTAAATTGATTTGACTTATATATTGAGTTTTGATTGACAATTTTAATTCAGACTATCTTATTTTAAACAAATCAAATAAATAATAATAATTCATGATTCCATTCAAACAAGTTTGAATACCCTCACATAATAATCTACTTATTAGTGTTAAAGGTCCTAATAATAAAAAAAATAATATTTACTTAGTCACAAATACATCTATAATAATTTACATTTTAAAATATCTTTACATCTAGAAAAACTCTACAGATGTGATGTGCCAATTCACACGTGGGGTCCACCAATTAAGCTTAGGCTTGTGAGAGAAGCAGAGTTGTGGGTTGTGGGACTCTCAGTTCATTTAAATCTTCGAATTTAGCTTACAATAACACACCGTTATCCCCTTTAACATATAATATTGCATAATTCCTATTTTGGGTCTCTCTATTTAGTAGCAAAATCTGATCAGTTGACCAACGGAGGTGGGGTACAAGAGTAATTATGTTAAAGTTTAGGGGCAGAAACTTCATAAAAAAGGGCTCCTTCAATTAGGGTAAAACAAAAAGGCAGGGAATCAAAGATTTATTCTTCATTTCAAATTCCCCCTAAATTCCGCGGCTCCTCAAGAACGAGGATCGAAGCCCCCTCCACAACGGTAACATTCCTCTCGCTCCGTATCCTCTTCGATTCGCTCTCGTTTGGGCCAATTGTATGTGGCTTCATTGCTCATCCCCCCTCTCCACTCCCTGTCTTCTTCGTGATTCGAAGCATCGTCTGACCGATTCGACCGAGGAGGAGGTAGCGGCTCTTGAGGTGCTTAGACGCGGTTCTTGGTGTTTTGGGGGCCGGGGTTTTCTTTTGAGTGCGTTTACTCCATGGGTTTTTCGCTTTGCCTTGGATGATGATTGTGCTCGTTTCCCTATCTTATTCGTCTCGGTGTTTCTTTTGAGTCCCCAATTGTGTGTGCTTTTTAGTTCTCGATTGAGCTCTGCCTGAGAAAATGTGGTTTCTGATGGCTTATAATATGGTGCTGAACGGACTCGCATGTTGGAGGACTGAGAGGGGTTTAATTTTGGTAATTTTTGGATTAATTGGATTTTTCTGCTCGTAAGCTCAGATCTTATTTGCAAATTCTAAAAAAAAAATCCGATCTATTATATTGGACTTTTCTCCCATCACTATAATCCCTCCTCTGGGTATCTGAGCTCTACTGTAAATTATAGTTTTGTGGAAGGTTCCTTCTGCCCCTTATGATCTGTATATATCCCTTTTCGGCCCTTTTTTCTTCTAGGTAGGACACTCCCGCACGCAATTTGGAAAATACCAATCTTCTTGGTAATTTTCCTAAGCTAGGCTTTTTATTCTTCGATGGGATTCTTCGATCAATTCTCTTCGCCTTTCTTCTTTGCCGAGACCAAATTAAGTAGTAGCCATGCTTTTGGCATGTAAGATTCTTCATTTGAAATTTGATTGTGGGGTCTAGACTTGGAGCTTATTTTAATGCTTGAAGATTTAATTTTTTTTTTCTTCTTTCAGCCAGGAATTTTGAGGTTCACTAACTTGGAGCATTTGTCTATATATACTTGGAAGTTTTCATGTTATGAGAAGCCATATAGTGCTTTAAGATGAGAAGGTTCTTTTCACTAAGATCGTCTACATCTAATAGTGGAAATAGCAACACAGCTGCTCCTGCACCAAACAACCAAAAGAAGAATGTGAAAGTTCCAGCTTGCGATGGTGTTCCTAATGCCTCTCAATCTCCCAAGGAAACTGTTCTTAAACCGTGCAACCGGTACCTGGATGATGAGGATTCACTCAAGTCACTTGATCATCGACGGAGCCTCTCATTTTCCTCTGCCACCACCAACTATGGTATGGAAGAAAAATTCTTGAGTGACTTCAGCAGATCACCATCCAACTGTCGCAACACACTAAATCATGTTGACAACTGTCCTATTCAGTAAGTTCTTAGTCGTGCGACCAATTCTTGTCATGCCACTTATCCTAAAGGTTCTCAATTTTCTATAAGTTGGTGGCTTAAGACGACTTTAAACATTAGCATTTTATGCTCTATACTAAACCTTTTTTCTTGAGTTCATTGCTCTTCCGCTTTTGTACGTTTATTTTGATTCCATTCATTTTGATTCTTAAATAATATGACTGACATTTGGTGTTAATTGAGATTATAATTTGGTTGGCTTGAATAGATTTTCTAAATTAAGAACATGCATAAGCTGCTTGATGCCCATTCGCCTTATCACCAGTTCCATGGTAAATGTGCTTCTAATATCCTAATGTTGATCCACATGCTACATATTCTACTTTATGTCTTACTCCTGGATGAACACATTGACTTGTGGATAAAAGATTATTTTAATTTTTTTATTTTTAAACTGATGTTATCTTGACCGACTGTTTTACATTTCTTTGGTACAACATGCTAATCAGCTCCAACATTTTGCACTTTCTTTACTGACTGTATTCATGAGTATGATTCATACGTTGTATCCGTTAGTATCACAACATATTTCTCACTTGATTGATGCTCAGCTATATTCATATATTCTTGAGTATGACTATATTCATGGCAATAGCTGTCAAGTTTCAGTAAATAATCATGTACATTGTGGAGAGTTTCCTTTTTATTTTCTTGGCAAACAAGGCATCTAATATTTTAATCTTATTCTGGTAGATTGTATATATCAGTTACTGATTGTATGAAGTTCTGATATTGGCAACTTAATTAAGTTCTGCGGTCCCAACAGTTTTTAGCTGATGTGGCTGCCATTTTCAATTCATCTTCAGTTACACTTAAGCTGCTGTCTAATATCATATTCTTGCTTGCTACCAGCTGTCAATCGTCAACACCAGAAAGAGCTTCGAGAAAAAAGAGAGGAGATCTGGCTGCCATCCAATATACACGTGATGTAGAGTTTGATTCTTCAGGCTCAAGAGAAAATTGTTCATCAGGAAATTCATCATGCGGTTCCCCTGTTCCATTAAGATGCAGAGCAAGTCATATGAGTACTTCAAACAAAACTGAATTTCATGATTTCTACATTGATGGAGAGCCTCGAGTTAAATTCAATCAAGATCATACTAGCCACTCATCCGGCACTGAAGTCGATGGCTGTTTAGCAGACAAAAATGTGCTCCCATGTCCGGTAAGGCCACCCAGAGTTCAGTACATGAAACCAATGCCACCTACCTACGATAAAGAAAACTTCAGGAGCTACTCATTTAGGGAGACAAATCATCTCCAACGTTGTTCTACTCAAGATTGGGCAAAAGATGATATTAAGCTAGCATCCCCTTCCAGAAAGACAAGAAGAAATGCTGAGAAACTATTCCATGCATTTGCTGGAAAATTTTTAAAACCACAAGATTATGACTCTAGAACAACTACGACCATAGATGATGTTAATGATGATTTCTCTGATGCACAACCGTCCTTGACCTCAAATGGCTTTTCTGAAATGCATGAATCTGAGATTACTTCTTCCTGTGAAGATGTAAAGGATTGTTGCACAGAGGAACTAACTGGTTTTCAAAGACATAAATGCTCACTTAGAAATGCAATAATGGATGCTAATGTTGATAATATATTTAACACCAGGCTGCAGGAAGAAGAAACAAATGAGGAGTTACAAAGGAAGGTAAAAGAGTTGGAGGAGAAGCTCAAGCTCCTTTCTGAAGAAAACCCTGAAATGATGGAGTACAGGAGTAAAAGTTCAAACTTAACAGCAATGCTCAAAATTATTCAGAACATCAACGAAGACAGGAAAATTTTGGCACTTGAGCTCTCATCACAAATTAGATCCAGGCTTTCAGAGAGATTTTCAGCAAAAGAGATATTTAAACAGTCTAAGGCAGAATTGGATACTAGAACAAGGCGACTTGAGAAGGAGAAGAACGAGATACAATCGAGTTTAGAGAGAGAGTTGGACAGAAGGTCAAATGACTGGTCATTGAAGCTTGCTAAGTTTCAATCTGAAGAGCAGAGGCTACGTGAACGTGTAAGAGAACTTGCTGAGCAGAACGTGGCACTTCAAAGAGAGATTTCCTCACTCAAGGTTAATGAGGTAGAAGCTCAGGGCAGGATGCTGAACTCAGACAGGCAAATGAATGAGCTGACAGCTTGTTTGGAAGACGTGAGAACAAAGAACCATGATCTTCACCAGTCCTTATCCGAGTTGCAAGACAGATATAGTGGATCAGAAGAGGATCGAGATTGTCTCAGGAGATGCTACAAGGAAAAGGAGAAGGAGAATAAGGAACTGCAAGAAGTAGTTGTAAAGCTGCAAAGAGTATGCAGTGAACAAGAGAAATCAATTAGTGGATTGCGACGAGGATACAGTGATGATTTATGTAAGAAAGTAATAGAGGAAGGTGATAACATCAGTAGGTTACAAATGGAACAGTTACGATTAACAGGTGTCGAACAGATGCTGCGAAAGGAGGTTGAGTCCTGCAGGCTTGAAATGGAATCTCTTAGGCATGAAAACATCTCCCTCTTGGACCGTCTTCAAGGTACTCATAATGGTTATGGCCACTCATTTATCAAACTTGACCGACAACTCCATGCCCGAGTAGACCACTTGCAGACTCAGGGTTTGTCGCTGCTAGATAAGAATAGCTGCTATCTTGGTGATCTGTTAGAATTTATAAAACGCAGGTGGTATCAGCAGGACACTAGCATGGATTTTGATGGATTTTCAGTGGACGAGTACATTCTGAAGTATCAGAGTCTAAAGAGAGGGATTGAGAACTTCAGAAGAAACTTGCAAACTATATTGACAACATTAGATGAGAAGTCCAATCTAGACTCATTGCTATGTCATGTGCAAACTATAGAAGATGGTAAACCAAGGCAACTGAAGAGTCAGGTGTTAGAGGTAAATCTTGCTTCATATTCCCCAAATAAGATATTTGTTATCTTGATGATTTCTATTGTTGATACAAGCATTAATCTTTCTGAGTACAGTCAACGGACAATATATATGCTAATTTCCAAACAAGATATATGTTAATTTTCTTTTGCCATCCTTTGAATATTTACAAGAAATTTGGATCCTTGAAGGACTTTGCAAATGTGCAGTCTTAATTTATGTCGTCATGTTATGGTAGTAGTAATGGTAAAGCCAGGCTTGCCATTTCATTTGGACTGGTGCATATCGGCTGGAATTCACCGGTTCAGGTGTAAATTGGGATATGGACAGCCTCTTTTCAGGTGAATATGTAGCTTACTGCCTGGTAAGCCTATTGAATTGAGCTTATTGCTTGATTCTTTTTTATTTTTTATTAGGATCACATGATCCTCCAATGGTTTCCTCTCTTTTATGATTTCTGTCTCTAGTGCTCACCTCTCTCATGACAGCTGCCACTTCTCTCACCCATTGCTTGCACTGCCCACATTGTCAGCCCATCGATCCATCCAGATCTTCTCTAATTCTCCTCCTCTGTTGCCACCACCACCTCCTCCCCTCATCTTCTTTTTTCTCTTCCACTTCCCCCTCTTCTTCTCCTCCTCCCCTCGTCTTTCTCTTCCACCTCCCCACCTTCCCACCCCTCTCCCGCCCCGCCGCACCGCACCATCCCCCCCCCCCCCCGGCCTCCTCCCTTCTTCTCTCTCTTCCGCCTCCTCCTCTTGTCTTTCTCTTCTTCTCCCCCTTCTCCTCCTCCCCCTCCCTGAAAGCTCCTTATTGGTACCAAGGTACATACCATCGACCGACACAAGTCCAGTAGCCAATCTGCAAAGCATGTAGCTGTAATTATCGGATAGTACCTAATGGTTCAACTAGAACTTGAAACCTTGTAGAGTATATTTAGATCGACAACAGTTGGGTTGGCCCTTTCTATTATGTTCTTTTATTCCAGAACTGAATTGAACATCGGGTGTTTGTTCAAGTAGGAAAAAGTTAAACTGTTTGTATCCTAACTGCTTAATGAATAAAGGCTTGCATCAATGTTTCCAGAAGTTATTTCATTCACATTGTTCAGCATGTCATCTGTTGTCCACTTTTTATCTGTTCAGGATGAAATGTTGTTAAACCTGAGGGCAGAAGCCATACTATCGAGAGTATTGAAAGAGAATCTGTGCTCCAGAGAATTGGAATACGAGCAATTACAAGCTGACTTTGCAACTTCAGTTAGGGCTCGTGGCATCCTGCAAACTGCTAACCAGAGACTGCAAGATGAACTTTCTTGTCTTACCCATAAGATGAAGGACTTGGAACTTCAGGTGAATGTATACATGAAGGGCTTGCTTACATTTGTTTTCTAACTGTGTTTCTTTGATCATAGATTAGTACTAAATAATGCTTTACTGTTTGAATGTACTAGTGTATGAAATTATGTATTTCTACCTTCGTTTGCTTTATCCTAGACTAGTACTAAATAATTCTTTACTGTTTGGATGTACTAATGTATTAACTTTATGTAGTTTACTAAATCATAATGCATAGAAGATCTGATTGCTAATTTGGGTTACTTCTGTTTTTATTGCTTTTGAGTTTTGATGCATCATAAGTTGTCTTGATTATTTGAGATACCACTGCTCCGTTATTTTTCTCCATCAATTTAAATAATTGACCACCTTGAGAACATAAATGCTTCTAGCAATTATGTGAGGCCCATTAAAATCATTAGAAAAACCACTTAGCTTCTTTTTAAGTTTACTTGCTCTAGTGAAGTTACTGGAGAATCAACCTTTACTTGCATAAGCAGGTAGGCTTTATTTTTACAGATATTTTACTTGGTTGATGAGAGTGATGTCACAGAGTGCATTATCTGTGTTTCTTTTGAGTTTTTTATATTCTATTTTTCGGTGCTACATGGTCAAGTGAATATACTGGTTGGTGACCAGACCTGTGGAGCATTAATATTTAGTACCATATAATATACTACATCGATACAAGTTGGCAAGTGTCAGTATACCGGTTGGATCATTACAAACAAAAAGAGAGAGATAGGTGGTGGAGTTTTATAGTATAATGTCGGAAAGACAGCAATGCAGTGATACAAACAAGCAGTGGGGGCAGGAACGTGAAGGAGAAATGCTAGCAATGGAGGAGAGAAGTAGCGATAAAAAAAATAAAAAAGTACAGTGGGTCTATGGTTAAGCATTGATTAGCTTATCGCTCGATAAATCCAATGTATTAAGATACAATGTGATAAGCTTGGTTCCAAGGATTGGATCCGGCAAAATTGCTCAAATCACATACTGGTATCCATCAAATCAATAAAAAATGTCCTGTATCGATTGGTAGGGTTGGAACTTTAATCCTTGCTCTTATGTATATTTTCCCTCTCATGTAACTTCGATGTCGCAATGAGCACAATTTATGATTACATTTATCAATTCACTTGTCAACAAAATCTCAATGACTTCATGCCTTCAGGAGAACAAAGTTGCTTTAGTTCTAATGAGGTCTTGAGATTGGTAAGGCAGTTTGCTATCCTGCAGCTTGAGGGACATTGTAGATTTTTCTGTCAGTAAAAGTAGTTCACTGTGACTAGCTCAGGAACCAGCATTATGCAGTTGATGCTTCATAATTCTATTTTTTTTCTAAACTTGTGTCTTTTGATTTACTACTTTTTATTGACTTGGTACCTTGATGAATCACTTTTGCTTTTTTATGAACTTGACAATGATGAGGGTCATCAAAATAGCAGATACTGAAGAAGGATGAGACAATCTCTCAGCTCCATCAGGAGATGCAGTTTTCCATGAGGGATCTAACTTCTGTTCAGAGCGTACTCCAAAACGTCTCTCAGGAAAAGGAGCAAATGTGGGAGGAAGTGAAACAGTTGAGAAAGACTAACATGCTTCTGGAGAATGAGGTTAGTTGTCTCAGGAAGAAGATTGAGACTCTTGACGAAGACATACTTCTCAAGGAGGGCCAGATATCCATTCTGAAAGACAGCATGGAACAGTTCGTTCTAGAATGAGATGTTGAAGAATAAATCCGGTTTCCTGTAGGTACGGTTTTGTTATGTCTACTTTTTAAGATGCATATTTTGGATTTCATATCGTATTATGTCCATTCTTTGTATTTCTTTTTTCCGGTTTCTAATATTTAGCCAAATGCCATGTTCCCTTGTGAGGATTGATTTCAACTGGTAGGATCATTGAGATTGATACCAATTCATGTTTACTCAGGCTCCTTACAAACTTTATATATAAAAACAATTTGTAAAGAAGATCTTAATCAAATAGTTGTACTTTTGCGATAACCCAATGACGGTTACTCAAAATATATCCGCATTTAAGCTTTGCTCTTTGTTCTAATCATAATCCTTTTTTCCAGGTCTCCTTAATTTGTGTCTGGTTACTCTGATATTAAAAATAAATTCCTCCATCAAGCCCTACTTACACCTCATGACAGTCTTCATGTCTCTTGTCTGTGCTTTTCATTTCTCTGGTTTCCTCACCATGTCTTTTGTTCGGCCAAATGAGAACATCACATGACACTAGCGGTGGTTTATTTTTATCTTTGAAATTGTTCAATTTTCTGAAACGTCAACATGAGGCGTTCGAGTTTAAAATCAAATTACGATCTCATCACCTCCGCAATCTTTGTTATTTACGTATATTGTTTGCTATACTTGGGTGACGACGTTTGGATCCAGAACAAAACCAGGTTTCTGCAAATCTCAAAAGGGCTCCTTCACCATGATATAAAAATGCTTAACTCTTGTCGAGCCATAGATAATTGACTGTTATAAATAATTGACTGTCTGCACCGACGACCGGTCATTTGGTTGTGGTGCATTTTTATGAGATAAAGCTGTTTAGTGCTGATTGAATCTTTCTCTGCAGGTCGTATCTGGTTCACTCTTGTAGCACCAGCTTCCCATCATACTCTCAGTGAACCACCCTTTTGTGGTGGTAAATGGTTGTCAGTCGTGGTGTGCAACTTATTGTATCAACATCAGATAATTTTCATCTTCATTTGATTTTTCTTTTTCTTTTATCTCAATTGAATGATCTCATGTAAAGACTTAGCTTGGCTTTCTGCTTTTTTCTTTACAGAGGATACTGGAATCTTGTTGCTGTGTAGGAAATATAATACAGAGGATGTGGGTCATTTTGTTTGTTCTTCCTGAGAGTTTTTGTTCTTCCTGAGAGTTACATCTTGAATTTGACTCGCTGGAGTTATAGTCACTTAGCAGGCTATGATCTGAGTGAGTGTAACTTTATCAATTTCTACTAAACATGTTCTAAGATTATTAGTATTTTTTTTATTTTTAAAAATTTTATGATAAAAGAGAATTATCAAAATTAGAGATTTTATGAATATGTTTAAATGTTTAAGTGTAATTTGATCAGATTTCACTAATTCAACTCAAACTCTTCTACTAAAATAACTAACCATAATTTTAAGATGATTAGTATCAATCTTTTTTATAGAATTTTATGATAATTAATTATCAAAATTAAACATTTTTAATAAGTTTCATAATCCGAGACATGATTTTAAAATGATTATTATATTTTTTTTTTCTATTTTTAAAATTTTATGATAAAAATAATTATCAAAATTAATTTTTTTAAAATATGTTTCATAATCGAATATAACTTAATTTGTAATTCAATTCGAAATTTCACAGAATTACTATGACAAGATTCCAAGATGATTCTTATCATTTTTTTTAGAATTTTAGAATAATTAATTATCAAAATTAGATTTCTTTTAATAATACATATGATCAAGTCATTTTAGCAAATTGCACTACCAAGTAAAAGTAAAAACGAATAAGAGCTGACTATTTAGAACTCGTTTTTACTATTTATAATCCCATAAAAAAAATTAATAAAATAATATTTTATTGTTCACAATCCCTTTTAATTCTATTTTTTTTCTTCCTCATAGCCCTCTCCTATGAGGGCTATTGCCAAGCAGTTTGCAGAGTTAATGTAATTGATATTCTAGAAGATGATATCTTTTGGGTTATTATAGGATATACATAATCTTAAAAACATTAAATCATTATGAAAAATATTAAAAATTATTTTTCACTTCCTCTTCTTCGATCTTCAGTTTGTCTCATTTCATCATCTATCTTCTTATGTCATTTTCCGTCACCTCCAGCAATTAAGTAATTAAGAGGAAGAGAAGAAGAAGAATAATGAGGAAAGAAAGAAAAGAGAGTTATAGGTAAGAAGTAAAATTATTTTATTAAAATTAAGTTATAAATCAAAGACATATATATATATATATATATATATATATATATATATATATATATATATATATATATATATATATATATATATATATATATATATATATATAAAGCTTTCTATTTTTTTGAAAAAAATTATATTATTTTCTTGGACTGATGCAACTAACTCAACTCTTTTTAAAGATGTCAGTTAATTAAGTTGATAAAAATTTTAACGATCGATAATAAGTCCCTCAAATCACATCTTATCTTCTTTATCGTAACCTCTCCAAAAAATACTCGACCTTATTTCTTTTATAATTAATAAAATTTATTTCAATCCATGCAATGCATTGTAAAGAATTAAATGAAAAAGATAAAAGATAAATATTATAGAAGAAACTATGAAATGTAATTACATAGTTCATTTAGATAGTGAGTTCTTAATAGCTATTTATACACAGCATCAACTGTCTTGAGGGCATTAATTGTTAAAAATACCCTATGACAAAAAATAAAGGACCACATAAAATATATATTTTTTTTCGAAAGAAAAGTAAAGTGGTATTACTACGTTACAAAGTGAAATCAAGTCACCCTTTTTAAGTAGAGAATGTTTGCTTTGGTCTGACATACTTAGCCACGGAATGAGAAGCATCTTGTGCCATCAAAACACAATTATTTAAAATGTTCTTGAAACTCCAATGTATTTATCCTATTCGATCGAGTAGCTTAATAGATTGTAAGGAGTTCGATCCCACCCATCCATATTTGATGACTTAAGTCTTAGTGTTCTATCCAGTATGGCGTAGCATTCCGGCGAGTTCATCGTGCAAGAGATACAGCCGGCTAGTTTCCAAGATTCACCCTTCCTTGCCGGTCTTTAAGAATAATATGGGAAGCATAAGGGAATCATCATATAATATGACAAGAATATGGGAAGCATCATATTCATCGCACTTATAAGGGAATGGTTATGAGTAAGAAGGTAAGGTAGAAATGGTTAAGAGAGGCAGGCCTTCATCAAAATATGGTACTCTTAATTACACTCATGTGTACATGACAAGAATATGGTATATCATATTATCATTTACTTATGCTATCAACAATAATATAACCAATAAAAATAATAAAATGACAGAAAAGTAAACAAATTTAAGGTATTTTCACTTGCTAAGAAAAATGATGTAACTTAATGTGTGATGATAGTACATATGTTATAAACACAAGAACTATATATTTATATCTTATCCAAAATTTATATATAAAAAAAAATGCCTAGGTCATCATCAATAAATAAATGTGTTGGGTGAATTACTAGTATCTTTATCGACATAATAGAGTTTACTATAAGTGATAATAAGTATAAATCTCTTTAGTTTTATTTAGGTGAGCATAACATTTTAAAATCATATAAATAAACTTTTTCATAGTAAACTCATCTTTTTTGGTCTCTTTAGCAACTTATAACCTTATAATATGCATAACACATATATAATAAAAGATAAATTTTTTATTCTAAGTCAATTGGAACACACATGTTTAAGAGCACTGCAATTATTGTGCATCTATGAATTTTCACATCAAACATCATTATATATATATATATATATATATATTCTCATATCATATGTCATAATATATACATGCAATGTTATATTACATCTCACTATATATACATACGTATATTCCTATACTATAACATATATATGCATCATATATCATAATATATCATAATATATCCGTGCACTCCTATATCATATGTCATAAGATATGTATGCATTCTTACACCGTACATTATGGCAAATACATGGATGTAATATATTTTCACTATAATTTATATATTTTTATGATTATGTAATCTGTACATTAATTTCAAGCTTATACCTAGCTCATAGCTATCATATTATTCAAAACATACTTTTCAAAAATACATTATAAATACATATAATACATATGACCATTAGTATATAGTAAATTAAACATATAATTATCTGATTCGACTTAAAATGAAATTGCTAGTGAAGGACCATGGTCAATTGTAAACCTATCAAATTTGGAAATATGCCTAAATTAAGAACCTTACATCTTAAATTACTTGTAACTCTCAATCTAAGCAATAATTTATAGCAAAATTTTAGTAGAATCTCTTTTGACTGAAATTATAGCCAACCTGCAAATTCACCTAAATTATATCATCAATTTGCTAATAATTCAACCTATAATCAAATGACCTAGTAATTATCAATCAAATAACAACGTGATTGATTCTGTAAAGAAATCTTGCTTCACTATTATTAATGACTAAACCATCTTGTATAATCATGAAATTTTACAAAAACTTAGGAGACATATAAAACTAAATCTATACAAAATTTTAGCTTAAAATAGAATCATTTAGGGCTAAACTATCCTCATAATTCGACTATTATTACATATTTAGTTATGCTAAAATTATGTTGAGAATATTTGAACTTCTAAAGGTCATATCATAGTGCACATAGATGGTATGTATTTAATTTCAAATCTCAAAAAATCATAAGGAATTCTTTAAACACATTAAAAGTATAGGAGCTCATTATATCCTTAAGGGTGTCAAATAAGTTAGAATTGATTTGGGGCTGCTTAATATAATAAGTTAGGCTCGACCCATTAGGCCCATCAAGCCCAACTCAAGTAAATTTGATTTCACGTTGTGCAAGAACATGTTTTCATAAATACATTATAACAATTTACACCTAAATTACAAAAGAAAAGGTAATGTTTAAACATGACAAATCCCATGGTATAACATATAATGCAATCAATTACAAAAGTACACCCCACGCTGATCGGAGTCGCATGTAACATTTATCATCTTTTAATATATATATATATATATATATATATATATATATATATATATATATATATATATATATATATATTCATGACAACTATATGAAAAAAAGAAAAAACTTGATCACAATTGACGACAGAAATAGTCAGTTTGAGATGAGTAGCACTTACGGAATCAGATATACAAGTCTATCCAAGAATCTGTGCACTTTTATGAGACTTTGACTTGTTATTAGCAGAGTGTATCAACTCTTCTCCTTATTGACCTTATTTTGTTCGATCGACTCCATTGCTTCTTCAAACGATTTCTGCAGAAAAATGCCAGTCATTTATTAGCTTATTTATTATAACATTCTTGAGCAACAGAGTTGATAAGATGAAGGGTAGCGGCAACACTCACACTAGTTTTGGCAGAATGAAATTTTCCGGAAGGTCATTGAAATTCAAGAAGCCTAACTCATGCGTTAACAGTAGGGAACTCAACAAATAATGGTAAAAACAGATGCAGAGACTCTGGTTAAGATCCTGGAGACTAACTCTGTCCGTGATAATTTTTTTTTGCTTCTGAGTCAATTTCGTGCTCACAAAACTTTACAGGAAAGGTAACAAATGTACCGACTGACTTGCTGTTCACATGCTAAAACCAGCAAATGTTATTAAACCTGGAGGGGGCATCGGCCTCCTGACCTATCAAGTTTTAGTGCTAGGATGAGCAAGGATTTGGATGTATCAGACTTTTGATAATACAACAATTCTGTTTTGGGAAAAAAACAAAGCTAACACCAGCACTTTTCCATTAATAAATATAGTGGGAGGGCTCAAAGTGGGCCCAACATCAACCTTGATATGAGAAAAACCAGCTCATGGCAAAAGCTCTTACTGTAAGCATAAGCTCTTCTTATCAATTTGCTCAACTAATACTGACTCTAAAAATAGACACCTTATTGTAACTAAAGAATGTATAACAACCAAAAGAAATGTAGAGAAAGTCACACCACCAAACACTTTCAGCTTATACAACCAAAAGAAGATCAAGTTATTGCTTATGGATTAATTGATTCCTACATTTGATATGCAACAGAGTCAGATAAATGTCACCCATAGTTCCATGGGATTTATGCAGTATGTGGTTTAAAGCATGATAATGAAGCAGATATGGCTCCTATGATTACCTTAGATAATTCAGGTACTAAATACAAAGGCTCTTATTACATTGTCAAATTAGTCAAACCTATTTTTTATCTTCAAACTAAGACCTACAGATAGGATGGAGATAAAAAAGCAGCACATAAAACCGTCACTATCTAATGGCAAGTCAGAATAAAAAGTTGAGAAATTGTACCCCAGAATTGTTCATTTTCCACATAGTTTCAGAACTTCTCTCAACAACTACTGCTGCACCTAGCAAGACACTGAAGGGGGAAAAGAAAAGGTAAGTGCAACTCCTGAATAGCAAGAAAGTTCGCTGCTTAAGAGTAATAAACATGAACTATCTAACAGACAAAAGGATCTTGTTATATTTATTGGCATTTTTGTCGGTATCCATACTATACCTTTCCACATGGACAGATGAAACTGAAAGCATATCTAATGAAAAGAGCAGATCTATGGCATCATTATTCATGACTAACAAGAAGTACAATTTAACGCATTGTCACTGCACAATTATGTCGGTTGGTCAAAATGGGCTATATGATCATGTTAACATATAAGTCCTCACAAGAACAAAATCTGGATCAATCTTATCCACCTACATTCCATGCAGATATTTTATTTACTTTTGACTAGTAAGCTTCATACCATAAGCAATATTTCTTAATAAAAGGTAAAGAAGAGCATTGTCATGCAGCATGATAGCAGTTGAACTCATGAGAAGTGTAGATTGTATTTAAAACTTCAACTGAACACATAAAGCACCCGAAAATTACTGGAAAACGTACCAACATACTAAATAAATATTCATACTAAGCTTTCTGAAAACAAAAAATAGGCTAAAAAACCAAGAATCTCAATTAATAGAAAATCATATCCAAGAACAAAAATACAATGACTGGGATCTAACCAATAGTCAGACCCAACTTTTTATAAAATTGAATTCAGGTAATCAATAAAAATGACTACATATCACTGCTCAACATTTCAGAAAGAACTTGGGTGGAAAGCCCTTCACACGAAAGCTATGCAAGAGAAATGCAGACAGAAAAAAATCAGAACAGAATAGAGGTAAAGCTGGAGCTTAATCGTGATACCTAAGAAGAATCCTAAAAGGATTGTGTTTATGTTGCATCAAACAATTAAAATGAAAAGAAAATGGAATTACTTGGTAACAAAAAAGTGTCTTGTTTTCATTAAGCAATAGCTATTCAGATGTCAGGCCTATTTAACTATTGAACCTTGGTAATCAGCATGACAGTCTAGTCGACAAAATGCCCAATTACTGCCAAACTAAACCTACTAAGTCTCGTAGAACAAAAAACCACCTATGCTTCCTATTCCAAGTGTCCTTCCAATTCCAAGTGTACAACAGATCTTGAATGGACTTCAATGTAGATGGTTACATCATTGAACCTGCATTTAATTTTATGAAAGGCCTCTCTCTCTCTCTCTCTATCAAATTTATTTTCCAATTTTCCTTTTTAACTTGATTTTTCATTTGTAACTAAAAAAAATATAAAACTAATTTTTCACTTCCACTTTCCAGAGAGAGCCAGGCAGTCAAACTATTATATATAAGGCTTCAAATCTTGAAGAACGGTTACTTGCCAAACCCAAAGTCGCCATCATGCCGTATATTGGTAGATTAATACATTAACTTCAGGAAAGCCAACAATGCTGCTAATTGGGCAGCAACGTTTGCTAAGAACTCTAGTTCTTCGCCAGCCGACTTTTGTAGCATCATTACCTCTGATAATGAGACTATGTATTCCAGACTTTTGAGTAGTTAATTTAGCTGTTTTACTTTAAAAAAAATACATTAACTAATAGTTATCAGGAGCACAAACTGCCTCTTTAATGTGACATGGCAAACAGATGCACATCACTGATCATTACAAAAGAACTAACCATTCATAGAGTTGCAAAATTAGTGTCTTCTAAATGTTACCAGGTCCTACCTACTAAACTTTATGAACACAAGAGAATATAATTTTTCTCAATTCATTTATTTTTTTTGTATACAAAGGAAGACATATATAGGCTGATTACAACCTATACAACTAAGGAAATTGATTCTGTGTAATATTTCATTCTAATTCATTTCCTATAATAATGGGATGATTTGATACTGATTGAGTGGCCCAAAATAGGGGATACCCTTAACTATGGGATTATAAAATCCCTTAATTATGAGATTCAGAATCCCTTAATTATGGGATTTTCTACACTCCTCCTCAAGCTGGCTCAAAGATGTCAATCATTCCCAGCTTGTGCTAGTTCGATCCTCATAAGAAGATCTTTGAAGCCTTTTGATAAGAATATCCGCTAATTGCTTTTCTGAAGGAATTTAAGGCATGCGGACAATTCCTTCTTCAATTTTCTCCTTAATGAAACGTCGATTTACTTCAACATGCTTTATTCTATCATGGTGCACTAGATTATGAGCAATGTTAATAGCAATCTTATTGTTACAATATAGTCTCATAGGAGTTTCAATAGGTATTCGTAAATCTTTTAGAAGCATTTTTAGCCATAAGAGTTTACAAATACCTTGTGCTACTACTCTGAACTCTGCTTCAGCATTGCTTCTAGCAACAACTGTCTATATCTTGCTCCTCCTCCAACAACTGTCTACATCTGTCTATAATAACTGTTTGGTTTTTTTATTTCTAAAAAACAGTTGTTTTCCTAAGAATTGCTCCTCTGTTTTGGCCACCTCTTTTCCTCTCTCACTCTAACAGCAAATTTCAGTGGAATGAAGGGGCAACGAAGAAACTTGTGACTCAAAATAAGAATCCTGGTAATTTTATGCCAAGTATTTAAACCAGTCTGGTTCGTCTGATTTTGATCCAGAACACACTGTTTAACAGCAAATTCAAGTGATGTCAATTGCTCTGATCCCATGAAAAATTTAGTTAAGATTCGTCTTAAGAAAGATTCATAAAACTTCAGAAAAAATCACCTCGCAAAAGCCATATTCACGAGAAAAGAGCGCCTCGTCAGGAGCCGAAAAACCGACTCTAAATCCAACCCGAACACGCCATCTCTCGCCGGTGGTCTGCGGTAACTATATTGGCGGCCCTCATGGTACTGTGAAGAGTACGAATAAGAAGAAGAAGAAGAAGAAGCTCCTCTGCTCCAGCGATCGGAGTATCCGCCCCGCCACACCCGATCGTAGTCCGCCCGCTTGCGGTCATCGATCAAGACCTCGTAGGCCTCGGAAGCCTGCTTGAACATGAGGGACGCTCCCTCCCTGACCTCCTTGGACGACTGGGAGTGCTTGTCAGGGTGGAACTTGAGGGCGGATCGACGGAACGCCTCCTTGATCTCCCCTTTGGTGGCGTTCCTTCCCAACCCTAACGTCTTGTAATGATCCATATGCGGAGGAAAGAAGTGGCTATCGGCGGCACGCGATCGGCGGAGAGAGAGCTTGAGATCAAACCCATGTAAACGGCAGGAGAAAATTGGGATCAATCGGAGGACGTGAGATGCATAGGACGCGTGGTTTCGCTCTTTGCCGTGAGTTATGGTTGTAGGAACTCCAACTTCAGCGGACCTTTTTCTTAATCATAAATAGTAAAGATTAATATCTTAACTATTCCTCTAAATTTAAAAATTACCTCTATATATATATATATTTTAATTTAAATTTTCATTATAATTAATCTTTGATCATATAGAATTTAATATTAATTAAAACGATAAATATCATAAACTCAATATCATTATAAAAATAACTTATATATATATAACGATTTCTCTAGAAATTATCCACATTTTATGTATTTCTCAAACAGTACTCTTCTTTTAGTTTTTTCTAAACAGTATTCCTAATTTAAAAAAAAACTCAAACTACCCTAAATAATTTTTTCACCTGTTATAGTATTTTAATATGTTATAACAAAAATACTGTAAAACCTAAAGTATTATAAAATATAATTAAAAACAAACCAAATGAAATCAAAATACATGAAGACCATTTGATTGATACATCATAACTCAAATAAGTATTTGTAATAGTTTAAGAACAACATCACCTAAATAGAAATAAAAATAATGATTTGTTGGCCCCCACAATTAAATCTATTTAAAAAAAATATAAATAATCAAGATGAACTCCTAACCTTAATTGAACCAATTACAAACCTAAAAATATAATATCATAATGATCTACAAGCAAATGACAACAAAAAGACATAATAACATGTCACTTATAATGTTTTTAATAATATTTATAGTATTTTTAATACCTTAATAAAAATATTATAAAATGCTATTAAAATATTATAATAATTTAAAATTAATAAAAATAATGAGTGAAAATAATGATAAAAATGTTTTGAAGGATATTTTGGATATTTTTTAAATTAAAGATATAATTTGAAAAAAAAACAAAACATGAGGTACTGGTTGAGAAATACTCAAAATATAAATATTTTCTAAGAAAATCACATGTGTGTGTGTGTGAAGATTTATGATATCAATCCATCAACAAAAGCTGCCTGCTAACACGTAGATCATGTAATTTTGCTGTTAATGCGCAGGTAAATCAGTTTCTTTCTCAAAAAAGTATACCAATTAGAGATCGAACAATAGGACATAAGACTTTGATGCAAAATTAAATATCGACCTAACAAGTACTGATGTTACAGTTTGTGTAATTGAATAATTACAAAAGCGGAAAACATCAAGAGAAGTTCCCCTCTTGCATATTCCACAAAAGCGATGTCAGCATCTCAGGGTGACTGCTGCTGCTTGGAAGAACATAAACGAGGGCAAATATTTAGAAAATCTACAGTCCTTGATGTTGGGCTAAATAAACTAAGGGTACAACACGCGGCGAGGGAAGGAAGAAGGAACATAGGAGAGTGCACACTCTCTCAGCCCTGCAGACCCATGGCTGCTGGTGAGCTAGGCTCATGCCCATGCACCCTGAAACGGTAGATGCACGTCAGAGCCGAACTCCCATGGTTGGAGGTGAAGTCAAGACGAACCGTGTTGATGACGACACCAGCATCCCCTACCACGACATCGAAGGTTTGAGCATTGCTCTTCTCGAGGTCATAGGAAAACTCAGTTAACATGACAATCTTCTTGATGTTGCTAGATGGGTCTTCATCAGGTGACTCAAACCACGCGGACACCCGGCAATCTTTGGGGGCACTCGACCTGTCGTAAGCCACACTCTGCATGTGACAAATTCAGATAGAAGGTGTCAGGATAACTTTGTGGTGTAAAATCAGTATTCCTTATTCAGAGATGCACTCCAAAAGATATATAGAGAAAACGAAAAGCTAAGAAGATGATAAAGTTCACTGGACAAAAATAATATCACCAGGTGTTGCATCTTCTGGAAACATTTTTTTTTCTGGGAACAATTAGTAGTAAGCTTATGTCATTGGCTCTCTATAATATTATTTGCAAGCTTATATTTCAGCTCAAGTACAATTAGTAGTAAGAGTTCACAACATTTTACCCAAAAGTTGATTAAAAGACCTAGCAGACTAACATTATACCAAGCTGCAACTTCTTTCATCAAAATACAAGGACAATAATCTACCCACTCTATCTTGCAGCTTATATATCCCTACAATTATGCCCTATAGCTATAGAAGAAGGTCAAACTGATTCTAAGCTAATAATCCCTAGAACTCTGGTTCCATTACTGACCATCTACCCCTCTCCATGACCTTTGTTTCCATTCTCCATGTTTGCTTCATTTCTCAGCCCCCCCCTCCAAAATTCCTTATCCACTCAGCATAACTGCTATTGTATAACTGCTATTGTAGTCAAGTTTCAGAATAACTAAAACAACTAAACATACACTCTGAGAAAAAGCTTAAAAAGCAATACAAACTTTCAGATTCTTCCTCAACTGAGTCAATTGACTAAAAGAGAGCATATTTTGACTCAATTTTCTAGATTTGATCTTCAAGCTGTTTTAACTAAATGAGGATCTCATTTCGAGTGAATAGTGTCTGATAAGGTCCTGAAGCTCTTAGAAGAAAGTATGTCCATACATATGTTGAGGAATTGTTTTGTTTAGTGGTCAACGAAAAGTTCTAAGGATTCATAAGTATCAAAACCTACAACAATTCAGCGTTTTAGGTGGTTTCAGTCAATTCAACCTTCATTACCATCGTCTACCTTTGTAGAGGTGTACAAAGTTCTGAGTCCCTACAAATTCCCACCTATTTTTGTAGAACAAGTTGGAATCTGTCAACAATATAACTGTTAAGCTTATGTGAAATGCTTTACTA
Source organism: Musa acuminata AAA Group (assembly GCF_036884655.1). Lineage (NCBI taxonomy): Eukaryota > Viridiplantae > Streptophyta > Magnoliopsida > Zingiberales > Musaceae > Musa > Musa acuminata. The sequence goes on along the minus strand of NW_027021349.1, from coordinate 1,582,319 downwards.
TCAGAGTTTTTCCAGGAAAGCTAGTTGAAAAACTGAATGTGCTGACTTCTAAGAAGAGAAACTATACTCTTTTGCTCCAAGAAGGGTTCAGCATCAAGGAAATCCCCTCTTCCCTTGTCCATACATATTCGGTAGAAGTTTGACAATAATAATACGAAGTGGCATCGTCCCACATTCTCCTCTTCTTGACAGAATATTTCTAATTTGCTGCTTTGCTGATGATGTGATGCTTTTCACTAAAGCTAACATAAAAATCAATTTATTATGTTTAAAGTTTCCGTTGCTCATGGTATACATGAGTGCTAAAGTAACAGGTCCAAATTTTTAGTCACCACCCATATCAAACTTTGAGTCATACCACACACAAAAATAAAGAAGAAAAAATTGATTAGGTCAGTATGAGATAAGGAATATAGACAAGGGATAATTATAAGGTTATCATGAAGCAACTTTGTCTAATGCAATTTTAGAGAAGGAATATAGACAAGGGATCACACTTGACATGGTTCCTATGCATGTGAACTATATATGTTAATGTTTACTTATGATCAAGCAGTTCAAGACAAAGGTTTCAATTATGTCTACTTCAACTACAAAATCTAGAAGATGATTTACATCACAACCAAAACTTCAACATCTATAGTTATAGAGACAAATCTAAATGCAGCAAAAGCAAATTCATGCAAGATGAGATTTTACATTAAAGTTTGAGATTACTAGGACTGGATTGATTGAGGTTACATCATATGGATCACAAGGTCATAATTCTTTTAAGATCTTCAATTGACTCTCATCTTCTTCTACCTAATTGCAGAAGAGTCTAAGAAGTGTAGAAATTTTCTTTTGTCAAACTAAAATTCCTAGTCATGCCTCATTAGAAAAGTTTGTCAATTCCATGCTATGTGAAGTATTAGTTTATTACAAAGATTTAAAAAAGCGTTAGGCGCCAGAAGGCGCCCAAGGTCCCAAAACGCCCGAGCGCCTAGGCGCTCTGTCACGGACAAACTTCTAAACAGGATGTTTGATGTAATGCTTATGTACGTCCGTGTCTTTTGGTATGTTCATGCTTTGCACAACATGTAGAGGGACGGCCGAAGGCTTAATAGTCCCATTTTAGTTGGGTTTGGTGGCCGCTTTAGGATTGCAAATAAAGATTGTGTCATGTGAACACTTGTGAGAGATTTTCGATCTGTAATGGACCATTTTGACCCTTTGTTGTACAACTGTTCAGAGCTTATAAAGTCTGTTTGTAATTTGCATTGTCTATGAAGTGTTTTCGGAAATGTTTGCTTGTGGATCCCGAGTGAGGCGTTTTCTCTAACTCGTTTCCTCTTTTGTGGGTCCTAAGAGACCATGGGAGGCTTCAGGGAGGCTGACCTTTGTGGACGGACACGCAAGGGTACCGCACGACTTAGGCAAAACCAGCTAAGTTTATGATAAATGGTATCAGAGCGAGACAAGCACTCATAGAAACACTTGGCATGCAAATGTGAGGGACCTAGTAGGGCTGCGTTGAGGGCAGTCAGCACACGCCCGACCGTTTGGGGGAAAACGAGCATGGAGATGTAGGGAAAAGAAGTCGCTAGGAGGAACGGGCATCTGAGATTGGCATTCAGAGGAATGGCCAACCCTTCGCGCAAGAGGCACCACGAGAACAAACAAACTTGGAAGAATGCGGAGCACACAAAGGTTGGGATGGCAGAGTCTGAGCTACGACTCAACGTTAACAACTATACTTGATGGTGCTCAAGGCAAGTGAGGCGCTTGGTAAAGGATGAGACCATGCATGGTGGAATGAGTTGCTCAATGACCGAAAGAGTTGTGTGCAAAGCTCACAGAGGTGAGGGGAATTGCTAACTCGAAGAATTTTGGTACTCATGCATGGGCTTGTATGCGAACGATGGAATGTTCGCGGCCATCCCAAGGCGACCGAAACTCGGCGCCATGGAGCATTGAAACTTTCTCTTCGGTATGTGAAGGATACGTCCGTAGAAGGCTGAAATGTGCAGCGAGTTCAGCATGTTACTAGGCCTTGAGTGGTGCAGCGGGGGCTGTATTGACGTGGAGTCGCAATTTAGCAAGTGCGTTTGTAGGAGGCAGAACAATGCACAGTTTGTTCAGCAAATCGGAGTAATCCAAAGGGATAGTGGTCTCCGAAACGAAGAGAGATGTTGCTCAAACGGGACAGTTATCCAGGAGGGATAGATCCCGGTTTCTCCAGAGGGAGAATCATGTGCAACAGACCACACATGTTGAGGAGTACCTCAACAAACAATAACTCCATGAATCTCAATTGACCGAGCAAGCGATGAGGAGTCGTCGCATAATCTCGCTTGAGAGAATGCATTGGTGGATGCATTACGAGATCAAGTGGGGGAGCAACACAAATGAAGGCACGCTTGGAGTCGATATGGAGATCGAACTCAAGGGAGGGTTGACCCGTGGAATGGTGGGCGCGAGGGCCACCATCAACTCAATGCAAAAAACGAGGAGCGAAGCAACTTGGGTGTAACTTGGCGAAGTACCCAAGTCGCATGAAGGGAGCCAGCATAGAAGATGGAACATGGAGCGGAGGCACAGTGCTTTCCTTGGACAGAGGTCAAGGACATGAACTCTTGCAGAGGCAAGAGCAGGATCATGTTGTTCCATGGGTCCTTCATTCTGACGGAGTGGACTCATCTTGCATGGTGCCAAAGACGAAAGGAGCTTCTGGGCACATGCACCTTATCTCGGAGAAGCATTTGATGTAGGAACTAAGGCGACTAAACTTGCGGAGGCGAAGTTGAGTTCAGAAGGCCTTGGCACGGGACAAGAGGACGCAGAGGTGGGTACTCTTGAAGAATATGCCATAGTGGTGTCAGTCAAGTTGTCAGGCAGGAAGCAGTGGGCAGCGGAGATTGTGCTGGTAGGGGAAGAGGCCCAGGATCCAGACAATTGTGCACTAATTGCAGCGAAGTTGGTGGACTTCGGGAGCTACTAGGCGACGGACTGTCCTAGAGCAGTGCTTCATCTAGGTATGACCCAAGAGTGGGTGGATGAAGGTCGATTGCCAAAGGAGCGAACAAAATCGAAGGTGGAAGAGACCCTGTGATGTATTGGCAGAGGCCACACATTGAGGGATCACAATTCGAGTTCATCCCACAAGGATCAGAATGCAATAGAGATGTCACCAGGAGGCGACATGGTGCAGTGGATCGTGGTGGAACAATTCGTGGCAATGCGATACACACGACATCGTCCCGTGAGGGACTAGATCATACGGAGGTATGATCGGGAGCTATTGGAAGCTCCACTTCGGTGAACAACACGACGGCAAGAAGGGCTATGGATTCAAGGATTGAAGGCCATGGTACCGTAGAGGCGGGTCTTCCGTGCATGCATCGAATCTTGCATCAGATGAAAGCCTTGGTTATCAGCATATGGGGGCTGTGTTCCACTAAGGGAAAAGTTTGAATGCAAGTACCAGTGAGTCCCATGGGAGGGACTTGATCATGTAGAGGTATGATCGAAGCAGCTGGAGAATTGGACTGCTCTAGAGCCCATATTCGCTTAAGGGAGCTCGGCAAGTCAGAGGACAAGGTCGAGTAAGCGAACGTTGCTACCAAGGAAGCTAAGGAGAACAGAATCGGTGCAAACCCTACAACGTGATAGCAGAGGCCATGCATGGGAGTTGCAGTTTGTCTTTCCATCGACTAAAAGGAGCTACTTGGAGAACACAGAGGTGTTGAAACAGGGGGTCGAAACGGTCGATGAAGCGACGACGAGTCCAGAGGGACTAAGCTACCCAAAATCAAGCATTAGTTAGAATGGAGATTGACTCGAAGGAGTACCACAAAGACATATCTACTAATCGTGAAGAAAAGGAATGCAGATGCGAGGCGACGGATAATAGGGCCATGGTACCGCAGAGGCGGGACTTCCGTGAAAGTCAATGATCCCTTACTCTCATGGAGGGAGAGCGCTTGGTCGTGAAAGGGGCTGAGAAGGTGGAGCATGCAGAGGCAACCTCCAAGTACCGAGACAAGGCTGAAGGGCAGAGGCTAAGGAACTTCGTAAGACCGATGTCAACGAGCTTCTCATCAAGATAGTCGAAAGTGAAGGACTTCGGGTCAGGCAAGAGTGCACGACCAAGGAACGAAGCAGGCAATACGCGGTGCTGTACCTTTGCTACTCAGTGGAGTAGGCAGTAGGATTGATGGAGAAGACGGTACAATCCCTGAGGCGACCAAATCTATTAGAGAATTACTCCAAGTTGGGGTGAAAACTTCCTGCATTCCAGAAGTTCGATGGCATTGAGAAGGTGAATCACAGTAACTAACTCAACGCAAGGAGTGCAAACACTTCAAGTGCTTCAGAAGTGTGAGCAAAGAGCAGGTGAAGGCCAGTAACCAGCTCGATGCATCGAGTACAACCTCGAGGAGGCGGGCGAAATCAAGTAACCTTTGCCTTCTCAACTATTAAGAGAATGGGCGAAACCGAGTACCTCAATTCTCTTATATATCCAGTTGAGGAGCTCTGCATAGGTTCAAAGACCCTTCGAAGATAATGGAAAACAATAGTTGTCGAATCCTCACCAACGGTGATCAGTGCTACTGAGAGTAGATTGTCCACTTCATTTTCCAACGAAATGCTAATCGAAAGCGAAAGTGATGCGAACCTACTTGGAAGGGACAACTAAGTGAAAGAAGAGTCGATGGACAAATTTTGTGGAGGAAGGACCCAAAACTTCGAAAGTTTGCGAGGCGATGCTCGTTAAAGCTCCAACAAGCATCCACCCAATTCAAGCAGCATGTGGTATTTGAGAGATTGGCGCATAATAAGGTTGGTCTTTTCCTTCATCTGGAGGATCTGCAGGAATCAACAAGAATCAACACAACTCAACCAACCCCACATTAGAGTCAGAGTCATTAGCGAGTTGAAGCAGCATGGCGGATCAAAGGTTCGACTGCTCAAAAACAACAGCTAGGAGCCAAGAGGCGTATTGCAGCTGGAGCAGAAGATTGAAGTCTCAGGAGGATTCGCAGGAATTAACAAGGATCAACACAACTCAGCCAACGCCACACTAGAGTCAGAGTCATTGACGAGTTAAAGCAGCATGGCGGATCAAAGGTTCGACTACTCAAAAACAGCAGCTAGGAGCCAAGAGGCGCATTGCAGCTGGAGTAGAAGATTGAAGACTCAGCAAAGACGAGGAGTTGCAGGGTCGGCAAAGGCTTCGACGAGGACGTCGAAGGAATAAGTGGGGAGAATGTCATGGACAAACTTCTAAACAGGATGTTTAATGTAATGCTTATGTACGTCCGTGTCTTTTGGTATGTTCATGCTTGTAGAGGGACGGCCGAAGGCTTAATAGTCCCATTTTAGTTGGGTTTGGTGGCCGCTTTAGGATTGTAAATAAAGGTTGTGTCATGTGGACACTTGTAAGAGATTTTAGGTCTGTAATGGACCATTTTGACCCTTTGTTGTGTAACTTTTCAGAGCTTGTAAAGTATGTTTGTAATTTGCATTGTCTATGAAGTGTTGTCGGAAATGTTTGTTTGTGGATCCCAAGTGAGACGTTTTCTCTAACTCGTTTACTCTTTTGTGGGTCCTAAAGGACCATGGAAAGCTTCGGGGAGGCTGACCTTTGTGGATGGACACGCAAGGGTGCCGCACGACTTAGGCAAAACCAACTATGTCCATGACAGCTCGCTTGAGCGAAGTGAGGAGCTCTAAAATATTAAAATATAAAAAAATATTTTAATATTTAAAATATTATCTACTGTTAATAGCTGTAGAGAAGAGTAGAGTGTGAGGAGGAGACCGAGGTGAGAAGCTGAGTTATAGTGAGAACTGAGTCGCGAATGGGAGGCTACTATTTGAGAGCAGCAACAGCGAAAAGCAACGGCAGCAGCACCAATAGTGGAGAGAGGCAGCGACAATGACAGCAGAGCCCAGCGGCAACGACAACGGAGAGCAGCGACAGCGGCAGCAGTAGCGCAGAGAGGCAACGGCAGTGCTAGCAGAGAGCAGCGGCAACGACAGCGGAGAGCAGCGATAGCAGTGACAACGGAGAGAGGCAACGACAGCGACAGCAACAGTAGAGAGGAAATGTCGGCAGTAGAATCGCAAGTAAGGTTGGGGTTGGGGGAAGTCGCGAGGAGGCTGATATTGGTGCGTTAGTTGGTTCAATCGAACCAACTAACGCAAATACAACCGAACTAGACCTAAAAAGCTGGGCGCTTGCCTAGGTGCTCGGGCGAGGCGAGTCCCGAGCGCCTTTTGAAATCACTGGTTTATTATAATATACATTTACATTCGTGTCATGGCTAGGGCCATTATGAGCAAGTAGAGAGTACTTTAAAAAGATTATAGTAATTTCTTTGTTATATGTAAATAGCATTCTAATGGAAAATGCAGAACAAAGGTGAGTAATTAGAGAACCCATTTTTTATTTTATTTAATTATTAGTGAACTTCAGTAACAATAAAGTATAACACTTGTGGTGTTACATATGTGTTCTCTCACCTTATTCTGTTCCATTTCCTCGTATATTACACTCTCCCTTGTATCTTTTCCTATAAAATTCAGCAACCTCAAAGTCAACAGCGTACGTTTTTGAGCTGTTCCCTTTGACCCGAGTTTCTAGTTCCAACAGCAATAGTGAAGATAGTGCAACTGTCATTCACCACTCAATTAAAATTATATAATAAAATTGGATCCCAACTCAAGTTACTCTATGGAAACTTGTGCAGTATGCACTGTTTTTGTGGGTGCTTATTCATATTAAGATACTCAATATAATCAAGCACAAAGACGAAAAAAGAAAACAATATATGATATGACTAACTCACAAATATATACAATGAGATTTATATTATTTAAGTGGTCATAAAAGTGAAGTTAAAAGAATTATGAAAAAAGTGCATCACCATTGCAACCAACCACAATCTAAAAGAATAAAACAATATAGTAAGGCTAAAGGCAGTTGGTAGAGAATATAAAACAATATGCCATCACATTTCGATACTTATACAGACTACATAAGCAGCCACATAGACATCTACAGCCAAAGCAACTGCATACACCACATATGCAGTTATGCAGCATATTCAAGCTGCATAGGCATTATGCCATGCAGTCATATAAACTGCATATGCTTATATGCAGTTGCAAAGGTGGCCACTTTGAAAAACTAAAATCTTAATTTCGATAAAACAAAAGGTAGATCTTGAATTTTAACAAAATGGAATTTCAGAAATTAACATTTCTGAGCAACAGGGAGCTGACACAGGAACTAAAGTTAGATGAATTTGGATATTGCAATTTTCGACATCTAAACTAAATTACTTTAAGGTGCTGCAGATGTTTCACCTACACAAAGAGCTAACTGGTTTCCAATGTACCACTTATTTGCTTTCCGTCTCAGTTTAGCCACCAACAGTTTACAAAATGAAAAAGAGGTCATAAGCAGCATAAGATGGCTGACTACTCTCATTGAATGATCTCATGTAGTGCCCAAGCCTCCAAGCAAACAGGTAAGAAGCATGAATTAAAACAGCATAATAAAAGTTCAATTGTTGTCATTGCAGTATGAAAACCAACATGACTGTAAATGAAGAAAGAGTTGAAGCAACTCGTATTGTGACACTGAGTCATCATTGCATGCAAGTGTTGTACCCTCATCCAGGCCCAAGAATTATTAGTTATAGGCAAATTGATATTACTTTGTTCCACCAAAATCCATCTTATAATGTTGATCTACATAGGGAGAGTGTAGATTAAACACACAGACAAAGATAGTTAGAGAAGCAAAGAAAAAGGTCAAATGTTATGGCAATATAAAAAACAGCCTTAGCTTATGTGAAAAGTAGAAATGAGCAGTAGGAAAAAGGAAAAACCTCACCTTAGCCACATGCTCCAGAGTGACAGCCTCAGGTATGATCCCTGTTCTTAGCCTAAGCTCAACAAATCCACTACTTCCTTGCAAAGGAAAGCACTGGCCAGGTTCTCCAAAGCTCGGCTCCAGCATCTTATGTGCATTAGCATGAACTCCATTATGACCTTTAGCAAACCAACTATTACCTTTTCCAAAACCATATGGCTCTGAATGTCTAACCACCTTAGCCCCACCAGAAGCTAAAGCATAATCAACCCTTCCAAGACCATCAGCAGCATGCTTTTCTATCTCTTTCTGAACAATATCCCTAGCAAAAGCCCTAATTTGATCCAAATCCAGGTTTATATTGCTATCATCTAAACCGTTCAAAAGTTTTTCAAATTCTTCCCTTGAGAGGAGACCCTTGTCCTTCAATTCACCCAAAGACTTGTCCAAAGAATCAGTTTTAGCTTCCAACTTCTTCAACTCCTCCTCAAACAACGCTCCTTTTTCTTCAGCTTGCTTCAGCAATTCCCTAGTCACAATGCCAATCTCACTACCTATTTTCTTATCTACTACATCTAATTGGACCTGAAGCATCTTGGCAGTCTCCTTTATAGATGCCTCAACATCATAAATTCTGCTTTCATAATCCAATGAAGCAAATGGAGAGTTTGCATTGTCGCCTATGCTGTAACTCCATCTCCAAACAGTCTGCCCCAACCATAAAAGAGCTGCAAGAAGCAGGCAATTCTTGGTTAACACACTAAGGACAGTTTGCCATTTGGGTTTCCCAGGTTTTGGAACAGCTTTCTTCCGCCGTGGGGATACACTGGACGAAGCTATCAGCCGTTTCTTCAACTTTGAATAGTCTTTTGGTCTCTCAATCACGGATTCTCCCCTTATCGTGTGGCTTAAATCCTTCCCATTAGCGACCCCATTAGTTCCTCCAGCAGAAAGCCCATCAGCATTCAATGTCTTCTCCACGATCACCATCGTTCTCCTCCTCGCATCTGGTTTCCCCTTCGCATCCAAAGTCAGCGAAGCACCGTTGCTGGTCACTGGTGTCGCCGCAACTGCTGCAGCGGTGGAACCAGACATGGCTCCGCTTCGGTGCTCGATGTGCTCGTTCAATGACCCCAAAGAAAGAACAGCCTAACCCTTAGACGCACAAAGCAGCGAGCAATCAGAACCGGAGAAGATCAAACAGAATATTTAAGCCCCCAAAAACAAAAGAAAACAGCACTAAAAACATAATATCCAAGATATATAATAACTGCACCGAACAAGGACGCCGATTCAAACCCTAATCTGCCATAAAGATCAAATAAAACAACAAAAGAAAGAAACAATAGGTCAACAAACCAAACAACTAGTACTCGAAACCAAATAAAAGGCACGCCTAAGAATCTAAGAGCAAACACCTAGCACAACGAAAGAGGAACGGAAAGCAATCAAGATGAAGGCAGATCTCCAGGATCGAAGTCTGGAAAAGAGAGAGAGAAGAACACGAAGAGAGTCGAGGACAGATCGAACAATGGAACGAAGAGGGGAAGCGGGTAGAGAAGTCACCTACCGGGAGAAGCCTTGGCGATCCGCGGGCGTCGTCACGCGCACAGGACTCGCAGATCGAGCGCGAAAACCAAAAGAGAGAGGCGGACGGGGTTCGGAGTTTGGCTCGGAATCGCTTCCTCCCGTCCTCTACCTTTGTCGAGGGAGGGATCTCGGGGAACGAGTTTAAGAAGTGGGTGTGTCGCTGCTCCGCTCTCGTTGAAAGGAACAGGGAAAGGAAACCAACGGGAGACCGGGAGCGGCGCGTCCCAATAGCGAAATAAATAATGATTCGCCTATCCGTTGGCGAATTACCCGATCCGGTACCCGACTCCTGCTTTGAAACAAGAACAGTGGGTTCCACCATGGATCTTTTGCGACTCCGTTAAAAGCATGGGAACCATGCATGAATACTCGTTCTCGCATTAGTAATCGAATTTGTCACATTTTATATTTAATATTTATTTATTTATTTTTAAAAATAAAAAATATTACATCAAATGACATACGGACTTAAAACTAAGATCGATCATTTATGTAATATTATATTAACCAACTTAAATATATATATTCAAAGATAATTTATTTTTTCATTCGCATGAATAACCGGTGGATATTTTTTTATTTTCTCATTTCTATTGTTAAAGAAAAAAATTACACTTTTCATGTGTCTTTATTTGCCTTTGGAAATATTTTTGGACACAAAAATGAAAGAAACAAAAGAACTTAAAAATCATCCTGAGATCATCAACAGCATCTTAGATGATCAAGACACTTGTCAAGAAGTTATTGTTTGAAAGCACCGATGATTTATATATCTAGAAATCACACCTATTTATAGGTACTTTTCACTATCAAGTTGGGTTGTTTAGACTTGCATACGCTAAAAGTATCGAAAACTGTGATGAATTAGTACTTACATAAAAATTAAGTTGATTGAAAACTTTCGACTTGATAAAAGCATATCTAAAAAGATATTAAAAGTATACTTGACTTAAAATAAGAGTGATAAATAATCAGAAAACAAAGAAAGTACATACCAATTTTATAATGGTTCGATCGTCGTAACCTACGTCTACTCTTCATTTCTCTTTCGTTGAGGTCACTAACACCTATTACCGGTCTTCTTTTAATATGCGAAGATTAATTATCCTCTTATAATTCTTTTCTCCTTTTCATAAGTTTAGGAGATAACCTTTACAACCCACTCACCCCTCTCTTAAACTGAAATAAACACTTAGAGCTAGAGGAAGAGAATTCTCACAAGATTACAATAGTATTTTTTCCTAATTTTGTTCTCAGTTTGTGTGTTTACTAAGCAAGGATGAGTGAGGTTTTTATAGGTCTCAAATGGATTCAAATTTGAAGCCAAACCTATATCATCCCGGGTTTTCAAGTAACTGACGGTACCATCGCCAATATTAGGCGGTACCATCGCCTATTGATCTGACACTGGTTGGTATCACCGCTTAGTTTGACACTAACACTAGGCGATACCATTACCTAATATAGTCTTGAAGATTATGTCTAAGTGGTACCACTAGTAGTTTGGGCGGTACCACCACCTAAACAACTTGGGAGGCCGAGTCCTAGGCGGTGCCATCGTTAGCCCTGACAGTGCCACTGCTTGGGTCTACTGAGGGTTGCTGCATGAGCCTCACTTAGCCCAAAACACCCCCAACTCAAGCCCAATAGATCCGTAATTGAGTTGGCATTATTTCATCTCTTTGAAATATGAAAGCTAATAAGTTTTGCTTCTCTTAAGATGAGTAAGCTATCACTTTTCTCTTAGATGTGCAAGATAACAAGTTTTTACCTTTTTGAAATGTGCAACTAAGTAATTTTACTTTCTTTTGCAATGTGTAAGCTAGCAATTTTTGCTTTCCTTTGCAAAGTAGTAAGTTTTCTTTCCTTAAAATATGCAAGTTAGTAATTTTTGCTTCCTTTTGCGATATGCAAGCTAGCATGACTTTCTCCCCCTTTGTTATTGCAAACAAGAAAGAAGAGGAGGAGATATGCAAAAATTTACATCAATGATCATCACATGAAAGATATCAAAGATCATAAAAGATTAATACAAAAGATTATCGGTCTTTTGTATTATCAAGAAAAACTTTAAAATTTGTATTATCAGTCTTTCTCCCTCTTTGTATTCTCGATTGGTTCCCGCAGAACTTTTGATGAACATCCGGACTTCCGTCGAACCCTCGAACTCCCAAAGTGATCTCGATCTTGACTCTGGTACAACATCTGCTTTATGTCTTACTGCTATCGTAGTTAATCCTACATACTTTTCTCAACATATAGATTAGATCAAACAAATTACAATTGACTTCATCGTCAAAATCCGAGATTCAACAACACTTTCACTCATATAGGTCAGCAACCACCCGCTCCCCACCTCATTGCAAGTACCACTACAATACTAACATTCATTTAACGACCTTAGATTCTTATCCCCAGGAGTGTCGTCTAACTATCTTCTCGTTCTTATCGAAGCATTATTGAATCTCACCCAACAAATACAAGTATTAGTCGGCATAATGCAGGCGATCGCTCCACTCCTACCTTGGTCAGACTAGCAGGTAACGCTATTGCCTCAGCCATTGGTGACAGCTCGGTAGCCACCAGCATCGACATTTGTTAGGGTCTTTCCATCTGACGAATTGCTAACAACTTATGAGCATCCAAGACCTATCGAACCATCAGCCAAGAGAGCATCTCGCTCCCTGACCATAGAATTTAATAGGCTATCCCACCAACGCTCCGCTCTACTTGAATTTGAGACCCATTCGATTAACTTAACGGATAACTCTTTGAGGATCCAACTGCAACAAATGGATTGGTGCCTAAAAGAAATATATCATGAATTTCATTAATCCAGAGGTGAGGGGTAGATCAACTCTACATCGGGCCCATCTTCATTTATTCAAGATATCCAAGAGAAACTAATCCCCACTAATTTTTGCCTCTCATTGTTGGAAATCTTTGATGGTGCTACCAACCCAGGAGAGCATGTCGTTGCCTTGTAAACTCGGATGCCCTAATGAATCGTATCTTCTTAACCACTTTGAGGGGTTCAATAAGAGAGTGGTACACTCATTTGAAATCACTTTCTATCAGCTTCTTCGCTTAACTAGCAAAGGAGTTCGAACTCCACTTTCTAAAAAATGTATACCCGAGACTCACGACGATGATGTTTCTCGAATTAAGACAAGAAGAAGAGGAGACACTCTCGAATTTCATCAATCGATTTATCAACAAGATCTGAGGCATAAACAATATTCACTCCTCGCTTGTGATTCGGTCCTTTATGATGGGACTAAAGCCCTCCTATTTTTTTTAGTCATTGGTAGAAAGGACACCAACAACGATGCTTGAAATACTTGAAAAAACCAACCGGTACATTGCCATCAATGCAATAGTCTCGAGCAAGAAACCCACAAGAGATCGAGACAAGAGCGACTACAATTCGCTTGTATCCCAAGGTTGCCACGACGGAGAAGAAATGAACAACCTGACCTACCTTGCCCGAGGTCTGAACTAATCCCCTAACTAGAACAAAAGGTTTGTTACGGACAAGAAAAAAAGTTTGGAAAAACACTTTAGACCAATTAACTCAAGGAGGATATCAATATTATACGTATTAGATAACGCTTTAGTTGTCTTACAATTATCATAGAGATATTTTAAGAGATGTTCTTTGGAAAAACACTTCCTGAAAAAAAAAAAAAAATCCCTGAAGAGAGAATCATTTTGTAGGAACTAATTACATACATAGAATCAAATATATGACCTCTCTAATATCATGCCAAAGATGTTGATTGCATAATCACTAATCAATGATCCAAAGAAACTTGTATGGTTCGAAAAGGATCAAGTCTATATTAAACTCCAAGATTACCCAGCCACCAGCCCTCTGACATAGTTCATAGTAATAGGCCATGCATTGGACCTTACTGTAGCTGTTCAAGTCCAACACTTAAAAATACAGGCCTCCCAAGAACAGAAAGAAAAACAACTGACTCCTACACCCAAATGTCAACAAATTAATGCAATTTTGTCTGCCATCAAAGCAATGGAGAGAGATGCCCAGAGTGGGTTTGATAACACATTGGAAATGGAGGGCTCCATGTATATTTGAAATATGAATCAATACTTGATATTTTTTAAAAATTATATTTAGTTCAAATATTATATTGGAGGTACTCAAATTCTAATATTACCTTTAGGTAATATTTAGTTCAAAACTTGTGGGAATATTAGCATCTCAGTATTTGTGGGATGCTAATATAATTTTTAAAATTTAAAAATATCTTATGATTTTATCTAAAATTATAATATTATCAAAATAATTTAGCGACAAAATAGCATGATTTATATTTTTTATAAGTTGATATTTTATTTTATTTATTTTTAAAAATTCTTTTGTTATTTATTATATATTTAGGCCATATGAAAATTTTTATAAGATTACATACATACATACATACATTCGTTTCACTTATTTTATTTATTTATTTAAAGTAAAAATTATATATTCACTTTTTAATATTAAAAGGGTAAAATTACATAAAAATATTCAATAAACTTTTAAATTATAATTTTATTAAATAATACATATATCAATATATATTTAAAATATAATTTTATCTATTATTTCTCAAGCACTTACGAAGTTCTTCGAGATTTTGGGACCAATAGTCATGCATCTAAATAATCCATGGACAAGAAGAATCATTGTGGAGGTGACTTGCTCTTTAATCCTCTTAGTGTGACATTGCCACTAGTATTTGTCCGTGAAAGATGATCTCTAATGGTCAAGATCACAAGTATAGAACAAAGATGGTGGGAGATTCGATGGAGGATTTGATTGACTTGGATACTTGAGATGCTTAGACGAGAAGGCTTGCAATGGGCGGGAGAAGAAACAGATCGTAGCCGTCAGCTGGCTGATCAAACGGCTTTGGTCCATTGTAGAAATTTCACGGGCAGCAGATCGTAGCCGTCAGCTGGCTGATCAAACGGCTTTGGTCCATTGTACCAATTTCACGGGCAGCAGATCGTAGCCGTCATCTGGCTGATCAAACGGTTCTGGTTCGTTGTACCAATTTCATGGGCAGCCAAGACGAGAGGGAGGAGCAACAGATCGTAGCCGTCAGCTATCAGATCAAACGGTTCTGGTCCATCCGAATGGCCATACCAGACGGCATCCTCACTTGGACGTGACGCAAGCGGATCCCACGTCACTGCTGACGCGCTCTTATCTTCCCCATTCCTCTTTTCCCCGTAACAACCATCGACGTGCCCATTAATTGCACCGACGACCCTCTACCAGATTCCCGAACACGCGCTGGTCCGCGTCGTAAATAATCGTAAGGTTAGGGGTTATCGGTTTCGTCTCCGGAAAGGTGGCAGGACCGTAATATTTCGACGGCACTCACGAACCTGCGCGTGGGTCGCAGGGACGACGAGGCCTGACGGTCAACGTCACGATTCTCCTCCTAAGTAGGTTTAAAGGTGGAGATAAACTATGAACCCTACCGCTCCGACACGAAACGCCGTCACCCGACGCGGACGATTGAAGGACACGTGGCCGACGGACGCGCCTATTAAACCCCCCATACCAAACTATCCGAGTTCTTTGAGAAGCCCGTCGAGCGCCCGACGAGAGATCGAGCGGACGATGAGCATGGCGGAGAATTGCTCGGTGCTCGATCCGTGGATGCACCGCACGGAGTCGGCGTGGATGAACGAGGCCTTCGCCCGCGACAACGAGGCCCTCACGCGAGCCCTCCAGATCTCCCTCTCCGACACCTCCTCCTCAGCTTCCCACGACACCCTCTCCTCCGTCGCCACCACCACCACCTCCACTTCCCGCACCCCCGTCCTTCCCCCTCGTTACCAAGTCACTTCCCCTCTCGGAGACGTCGCTGCCCTCCGCGGGCGGAACCCGCTGGCGCCCACCCCGGCGGGGAGGATCTCGAAGCGGAGGTCGCGCCCGTCTAAGCGAGCGCCCACCACCTACATCAACGCTGACCCGGCCCACTTCCGGGAGATGGTGCAGCGGGTCACCGGCGTCCGGCTGGACGGGGATCTGGCCGAGCCGCTGGTGAAGCCAGAGCCGGTGCGGCCGGCGGTCCTGCAGCAGACCCACCTGCCCACGCTCGAAACCTCGGCGTTCTTGCTGGACCGCGACGAGGGCAGCTCGTTCGGGCCGGCTTCTGACTTCGACGGGCTGCTCCCGGCCTTTTCGTCCCTCGACTCGTGGGGCGTCATGTAAAGGACGCTCCTTTGTCGATGCTACTGTTGGGTTCTCATCCTTTCATTTCATCAAACACTTGGTGGAAGCGAGGCCACAGTTTCCTGTTCTAACTTCCATGATATCTTCCATGCAATTGCATCTTGAATGTAGCATATGATGCATATGATATGACCACCAAAGAGCATAAAGAATTGCAAGGCAAAGATCTCACATTTCATATGCATACGGAGGTGGAAAGCTCTTCACCACCTTGTGCACTGGAATCGGGGTCAAAATTGGACCCCCGAGTCAAATTTGTTGACCACCAAACCAGGGGCCACTAAGACTGTTCTATAGGGTCTAAAAGCTAACAGGACCAAGTCAAAGATGTTGACTTGATCTAAACACCCCACTGCAGTTCTGATCACAGAGTGCTTTAAGGATGCTGGCTGACGTTCTAATTACGTGAGAATGATGCAACTTTTATCGGTTTATTATTGTGTTGCATGATATCTATCCACTGGGTGGATTTGGATTGGAGGCAGCAATTGTGGAGCCCAGGGGGATGGGTCAACTCTGGTTGGGTCGAATTAGATTCCAATGGAGTAGGATTTCTACATGGTCAACTTAAATAGGAGATGGTTGTTTGCACAAGGCTTCATGATAAAAATATTCATATAATTATTCCTAAATAACTGAGACAATAAATTAAATGAATCTGTCACTAATGACTGAAATGAAAGAAAGATTAAATCCTGATAATGTGTGTAAGAAACAACAACAGATGGGAAATATATGCGATCGACATTTGTGAATATAACATTCATTGAGTAGTGTTCTGTGACTGATAAGGGAACTCTGGATTCAGCAAAATGCATCATGTGGAAGGATTACAAAGTTCATGTAGCTGTTCAAAGAAAGAAACAACAGTTGGATGTCATACCATGTTCTTTTCTTTATTTTACTTACCGGTTCATGTGGTGAAACCTAAGCTGCACTCGGAGCTTCGATGCATTTTGGATCAGCTATCGCTTCATGCTTGATGTTGTTCATTTCACATTCAACATTCTTCGGAACAGAAGTACCGCAAGCGAATTCACTTCTGGTAATGCTTGCAGTCCATTCCGATAGCTGTTTCGCAGCTGCCTCATCTGTCAGCAATTATCAATTCTCACATCAAAATTTTGTGGTACAGAGAACTGCATCTGATACAAGACAAACAAATCATATGAAACAACACAATACAAATTGCTTCACAGAATGTAATATATGGACCATATATCTCCTCTACACCAACTCATATATATGCCATTATCGTTCAGGTGGATCTAGAAAGCATTTTATGTAAATTTTGTTTCTAGATATTATATCTAATTTATGCTATCTTCACATGGAGCATTTGTGTTGCATCAATCCATCTGAATTACTGCTAAATTATCAACTTGTAAATTTTGTGTTTGCTGTGTTGTACCTGTTGATTTAACAAATCGTCTGATATTACTCTGATGTTGAGGGCACTTTAATAAAAGAAAATTCCTAAAAAATATTGATATCTTTAATCGAAGATGAGCTCAAACACAATCTTAGTAAACTTGCAGAGAGCCACTCGAGTCAGACAGAATCTCAAGCAATTCATACCTAATGCAAGAACTAACTCCTGTCTGTATACCATCATCTTACTCTTGTACCATTCATGCTGTAAGTTATAATTTGATTCAAGTCGAAGAAAGAAAAAAAAAAGAGGTAATAAATACCAACCGAGTCTAGGGACAGTGTGGCCCTGGGGATGCCTCAGAATCAAAGGGTTGTCAAAGGCCGCAGCAAGCTCCTCAGAAGGCAGTTTCAGCCAATCTTTCTCTCCAATAAAGTGCACAGATTTCACCTTGATGGGGTCCTTGTAAGCAATGTCACATATGCTTGGGTCTCTGAACTTGCTACCTGATATTGAAACCAAAAATTTTATTGGTGGGTGGTCCTTCAGTACCTTTCCCTGTCCAGACATGATAAAGGTAAACATCAATTTAATCTGGACAATCAACATAAGATAATACTAGGAAACGTATTGTGTTAAGGCTTCTATTAGCGATATATATTGAGCAAGTATTTGTTTCAGATCTAAAATCAATTCAGCTTTGGTAACCAATCACATTCTAGCTTGCTTTTACAATGTTCATAGTTTTACACCATAAGTTGTTGAGTTCAGATAGAATTGTGTTTTACAGAATGGTTATGGTTTGAACACACTAATGAAGATGGAAAAAGAAGATATGTTTTCCTTTTATTTTTGAAAGACAGTGGCTTACCTGAGCTTGATAGCCTATCAAAAGTGCTGATAGTGTTGCACCCTGTGACAAAGGAAAAGAAATCATTAGTCTCTTGCAGATCACCATGGCCAAGCCACTTGCTGGGGTTGAAAGAATGAGAGAGTCTTTCTCATAAAGACTATTAATTTGGAAGAAGGAGATGAAAAAGCAAAACCTCAAGATCCCTTCCTATACCTACCTGAGCATGATCTAAGAACACAGGATTTATTCAAAAATAGCTTTACATCTACTCCGATCAAGTCATGATTGATGAGGTAACCGTAAATGCAGCATTCAAGAACATGCAAAGCGTAACTATTCAAAGTTGGAAACAACTCATAAGTTCTTAAAAAGTTAACTATTATCTAATCAAATAATAAAAAAAAAATCATTTCAAAGTTTTCAATCAGAAATTCTTCTTATTATCAATGAATATCAGAAATTTCCAACAGCTTGGAAAACTAATGAACAAAATAAGGATTTTCTATGATTCAGACAAAAATATTACCAATTTAACAATGAGGCATATGCTGAACAGGACAGATTCACCACCAATTTAACAATGAATAAAAAACCATAATTATTTATTATGAAGAGGGATCACTCTGCAATACGTTAACTCTACTATCAAACCAAGTTAGCTTGCAGAACTAGCATTCCATTATCAACGATGCACGAAACCTGAGAGAAGCCAAGCAATCCATGGAAAGGGCCATTCTTTGTGATGTAGTCACACAGATAAGAGATACACTCCTCGAAATTCTTGTATTCTGTAAATTCCTATATAACAACATATCAAAGCTATCATGAGATGTTGTCGCACCGAGATCGAGTTATCGACTGAAGCCCTAATTTAGGACATTACCTTGTTGAATTGGAACCACTCAAAGTATGGTGGTGGAAATATGCCTTCTATGTCCGACTTCCCTCCTGCTGGATATATACCATCCGGAAAGTCCTGTAGGTGGAAGAAGATGATGTTAACAATACTTCTTTCTAGAGAGAGCGAGAGAGAGAGAGAGAGAGAGAGAGAGATACCAAGTGGAAGTGGTGGAAAATGGAAGGATCCCACTTGCTGATTTGTTTGCGCAAGAAGCTCCCACTGGTTCGAAAGCCATGGAGGCAGAGAACCTTCATCTTCTTCTCTTGCCCGTCCATCTTTCTCCTTTCCTCCTCCCCTGAGTTGTGCAAGCACAAGAAGAAGAGGAAGATGTCGCGGCCCGCCTCTCTTCTCATGTGGTATTAATAGCGCATGGGGGGTGGTTAGTTGCTACCTACTTCCAATTCATCGCCTGCCTCTTTGTGTCAGCTACCACTTGTACCTCACGACTGGTAGTTTATATGCTTCGATCACTGTCTGATTTGATTCATTTTTGTAGCATTTATGGAGGATGATAGCAAAATCTCGTTATTTTGTTGAGAAAAATCTTTCATCTTAATATGTATAAATAAAAAATATTCAATAAATTTCAATGCAAAATACATCTTATATCTTGCTTAGAGCAAGTTTGCCTCTCGCTAGGTCTAGTTTGCACTATAACAACGCCCCAAGTGTGGCTTTTTGGTGAAGATCGACATCTTCGACAGAAGCATTATCTTGCAGGGGCATGATAGCAGATAAAATTTTTTCAACTGTACAAAAAAATCTTACTACTTTGTTAAAGAAAATTCTTTCTCCTAACCTGTATAAATAAGAAAGAAGAACATTCGATAATAAGATAGCTGATTATGAACTAACTTTAATCCATATTTACCATCTTAAATGATAAAGTTGTCATATTATTTTATAAAGGTTGGTAATTATTTAGGAATACTGATTATATTCAAATTATTTGAAGTACTATTTAGATTTAAGTTTTTAGAGGATTAGGATTAATTAGGAATTCAAAAAGAAAGTAGTAAGTGAATTAGGACTTTATGTGATAAATACATGGTGTATTTATAACATTTAAAGTCTTAGTAAAAGAAAGGAAAAAGGAAAATATTTAGGTGCTTCTGAATTTTTCTCAAAAAGAAGGTCGAAGGAATAAAGTAAAAAAAAAAATACTCATCAATATGGAGATTATTAGGTTTGATAAATATTTTATATGTATCAATTAAATTCAAAATTAGTTAGTGAATTAGGACTTTATGCGATAAATACACGGTGTATTATAACATAAAGTCTTAATAAAAGAGAGGCAAAAGAAAAATATTTAGGTGCTTCCGGATTTTTCTAGAATGAATCTAAAGAAATTCGTAGGTAAAAAGTAAAAAAATCCTCATAAATATGAAGATTATTAGGATTGATAAATATTTTGTGTACCAATTAAATTCAAACAAGTTGAAGAAGTTCTAATTACATTAAATTTTTTTAATAAATTAAGAGTTATTACTATAAATACATATCTCAAGATCTTAGTAAAATAGAGATACAAAGAGACACTTTAAGTGGGTTTTTTTTACTATAAGAGATCTAGTGATGAACTTAATTTTCTCTATAGACAGACAAACAAAAAAATATCAAATATTTTCTATTCCTTAATTGTTGATCTCCCCAAAATTTTTGAGAGTTCGAGAGAATTCCCCCATAGCAGGAAGTTCTCTCTTCCAATATATCTTAATCAGTGCTGTTAGTGTAAACACCTTTAAGCCGTGTCCTCGGGGCCGACGCGGTTTTGTTCGGGTCTGAATGTCGGGGAATCGCCCAAACGTCTCCTGGGTGCCCTTCGCCTGCGCGCCCAGTGTGAGGCGCCTCGTCTCCGGTCCTGCACACGGGTCAGGTCGAAAGCTCGGCCCGACCTCTCCGACGATCAAATTAGTGATGTGGAGTGGCGTGATCTCTTTTTCTCTTTCTTTTTTGCTTAGAACACAAGGGTATTTATACGGAAGCTTAGCGTTACCTGGAGCGCCTGTCCGTAGGGAGCAGGATCGTACATCTGATGGCGTCTGACATTACGGTTGACGTGTCGTGAGGAGGCGAGCTTGAGCGATCGTTAATGGGCCTCGATTGGCGTTTTGGCCCATGCTGGCCAAGTGTTGTCAGTCTGTCAGAGGCGTCAGCTGCTGTTACAAGAGTCTTATCATAATTACCACCCCTATCAAGTGCAAAGTTCTCTCTCCTAATATAACTTAATCAGTACAAATATGTCACATGAAAAACAAGTGATAACTCTGTGTCAACCCAAGCAGCAAGATGATGGATTGTAGTGTAGTACAAGCAGTTAGCTGAGATGATAAATAAGTGTTCTAAAAGGAACAAGTAAACTACCTGAACTATAAGCATAAGCACAAAATTAGTTAAGGGGTTTCCAATGACTAAACAAGGAAACAAATTGCAAGCGAAGCACATAGGTATGCTTGGTCAAGCAAAGGGCAAATGTTCCAAGACGTAAAAATTATAACAAGACCGCAAGAAATATTTATATAAAATAGTTCCATCGGAAATCAAACGCAAACGCTTTAAAGTTAATGAAGCAACAAAGTCAAGTTTAATGAAACAATTACTGATGAAGGACACCCAGTTCTAATTTTCCAACTAAGGCTAATCGGATGTAACTACCGGCTGGAAAATAAAATGACATTTTACAACTCACGCCAACTTCTATCTTATTGTGAGGAATCACTTCGCCATCATCACTTTCACAAACTCCTCATAGTTGATTTGACCATCACCATCAACATCGGCCTCACGGATCATTTCATCAACTTCCTCGTCTGTAAGCTTCTCGCCGAGGTTGGTCATGACGTGACGAAGTTCAGCAGCAGAGATGAAGCCATTCTGATCCTTGTCGAACACTCGGAAGGCCTCCTTCAGCTCCTCCTCTGAATCTGTATCCTTCATCTTGCGAGCCATCAAGTTAAGAAACTCGGGAAAGTCGATTGTACCATTGCCATCAGCATCAACCTCATTTATCATGTCTTGTAGTTCTGCTTCAGTAGGGTTCTGACCCAAAGAACGCATCACAGTTCCAAGCTCCTTAGTTGTGATACAGCCTGTTGGAATTCCACAGAGAACAAAAATCCAATTCAAAAAATATATAACTAGAAATTTTATTCTTCATATTTAAAAAATTGACAAGTTAATCTAATTTCAAAGACTTTTTCTTAGCTTACGAATAAAGCCAAGATTCAGCAACAAAAAATCTATTCAAATCTGCGACTGAATTCCATCCAAAACTACAGGTCATTTTCTTTAACTAGAATTTTTTTCCCAAATGTATAAGCGGCAAAGGCGGAATTTGAGCCCAAGACCATAATCTGGTCATATGTCTTTCGGGTTATGCAGTTCTAGAATTATTCTGATTATGTTTAGGCAAACAATACAGAACCCTTAAAAACTGTAAACAGATATTAGTTAACTAATAAGGTAGGCTAGATAGACATCAGTCATCAAAATGATCAAGCCCCTATGGCTTTGATATGCTCAATCGTATTAACAGCATATAACTGCTGCTACCACTAGGAGAAATAGAATCTCATGTTTTCCACTTAACAGAACTGTGAGGTTTAGCTCACAAGTTTGAAATGAAGCATATACAGTGTCTGAATGAATCTGTCAAGTAGATAATTAAAAAGGTCCTAATAACAGCATTCGAGAAGCAATCTTATAGCCATTATTATCTCTATCAAACAAAACAATTGCTATAAATTCAAAGAACTTTATTCATAGACACAACGTATAACTAACATATGTAGTTAAATACATGATTTGTCTATACTATACAACACAAAAAACATTTAGTGTCTAAATAGAAGTCACTATCCAAATAGACAGTTACTAGAGCAACAAGATGAAAAGCAAACAACTTGGACGCATGCAATGTTCACTTTACATGTATCACTTCTGTTCCTAGTTGTGATACAACATGTCCCCTGTCCAACCAATGCAATCTGCCTAGAAAAGTTGTTTGATAGGAGGCACACCATCCTAACAAGTTGTAACATTTACAAGATGAGTGGTTGCCATCACTGAACATAATCACCTGTGTACTCAGGGATAATTTCATTGATCTAAATATGAGTGAAGATACACCATAATCAAAGAAATAAAAAATCATTCAGTTTGATAGATATTCCATATCTCCATCTTGGAAATTACCTGGAGAAATTCAAAAAGTGAAGATAGGAAAACAAGTTAAAAACTATACATATGCAAATCCATACACAAGAAATTTGAAACATAAATTTGTCATGTATCACACAGAGATTATTCCCTCTAATTCTCCCCACATTTCCACAACGCTGAATATAAGAAAAAGCACATTTATCAGACATCATGTGGCCAGATGGACATACTGACATAATAACTTGGAATAATAATGAGTCTAGAACTGCATAACTCTAAAGACATATGACCAGATTATTAGTACTAAACTAAACCAATTCAGTCTTATATACTAGTACAACCCATCATCAACTCCTGATATGGGACTATTGGAGCATTGCATATCAAACCATCCAAGATTTTATCTTCCTCGGCTCCCAAAAGGGTTCTTGGTGTTCAGGAGTAACAACACATGAACAAATCAATTGTTAATGTAAGTATTCCATACAACTTAAATATAGCAAACAATATAATCAATTGTTAACCTTTTTAAGCATTCCATACAACTTAAATATAGCAAACGATATAATCAGTTGCTAACCTCTTTAAGTACCTTCCATAAACACACATTAAACAATTCGAACCATTTCATTGATAATCTACCTAAAATTTCATCTGAAACTCTGTTCTTTTTCTCTAGGACATTCTAGATATGAATTAATAAATGCACTGCACTTCTCCATAAACTTGCATGTGTACAAACGCAAGTAAGAAAACACGCATCTCCATGATCATGTACAATGTGAGATCAGTATGACACATAATGGACAATAGTATCAACCAATCTGCCAATATTGTGTTGTGCTGAGGCCTTGCTTTGACTTTGTTAATAAAATCAATAATTATCAAAAGACCTAAAAATGATTCACACCCAAAAAAACCAGGGAATTCCAGCAAAGGCCATGCTTGAGTCATCAGATCGAGCATTTGAATAGTTCTTGCATCACAATGCTGAGGCTCTTCCGATGATCAACCACACACTCATAATGTTACCTACATCTTAGCTACAGAATTACATTTTAGAAGCAAAAAAGAAACTTCCATTTTACAATTTTAAATAAAATGCCAGGTTCAGATACCAGTCAGTGAGACCAGCTTGGTTCCATCAGGGCATCGACTACTTCAGAAAGTAGCCAATAACCACAGTTTACCAAGTACGGCAAAACATTTGGTTTCTCCATTAGATAATTTCTGAAGAATATGCCAGATGGCAAGATGGCTGGTGATATCTACCATGTTGTTTTAGATAAAAATGGAAAGGTAAAAGCTTCTTGCTGAAATAAACAACTTAATAAGGCTGAGCTAAATCTTTTATGAGCTAGGAGGCAAACTTCATGGTAAGGATGAATTTGCCTCCAGAATTATGGTTTATTTCTTATTTAAAACTCTGAATAATCTTATTGACTAATTTAATATGTAAATGAAACAAACAAACAAACAAACAACCTTTGTAGTCTGACTCATGCACTTGACTCTCTTTTGACCTAGGTGGTTAGCAAAGATTATTGGGGCAGGTCCACAGAAATAGTTAAGAAATTATCAGTGACTCATCATAGCAAAGTAATAGCACATCAAATAGTTTGAAGGGAACATTTATTGGAAACAACAAGACATAAAAAAGGTTATTTGGGTTGATGTTATGTTGATACTGTAGTAACAGCTAATAAAACTCAAAAGTAGGTAACTTCCCCCACCTGGTCTCTGATAATAAATAGTGATCTCATCAATATTGCATCCAACTATTATGGAGCAATACTGTGACCACTTCCAGTTTGCATTTGTGCATTAGCTAGGAATGACAGTGTACTAAAAAGATACCAAAACATGAATCCTCTCAAATTATGCAGGTAATATGCATCTTATAAAAAAAAATTTAGGAACAACCAAATAATCCAAAAACGAACACATTACAAATGTTTCTTTTTTATTTATGAGAAGGAATATTCATTTGCAACCATCCTTTGCTAAAAGTGCAAAAAAAAAAAAAGCCAACAGGCAGCATAATACACATTTTCTTTATATGTTCATGGTTATGATGAATACTTTGTACTCCACGTCTTTCAGAAATGAGGATCAGTAAAAGGAAAGATAATCTAGCAGAAGAAAAATTAAAAGTTATAGAGCAAACAGATGGTCAGATGTGTGGAGATGGAATCATGATGCTCACTACATGGCACATGAGCATTAGCAATACTGGAGAGAAGAGAGACAAAAATTGCTAACATCAATATTATAGCAAATGGTACACCAAAAATGAGACTCCTTCATGTAGATGAATTCATCTCAAAAGTAATTTTTATTCTGGCTGCAAAAGAATTATCTACATGGTCCTGAAAACCATACATATAGGTATAAGTTTTACTTAAGAGATACAAGAATCGCCAGACAGATTTTTCACTCAAAACATATCAGATTTCACCAAATCAGCAGTAGGGTCAAATTAGTAGAAACAAATAGTGATCTTTTGGTATTGTAGAAAGAAGAAAGCTGTAGATCTAGTAATCATAAAATAAAGAAGAAAAGATTGTGAATAATCATAAAATATCTCCAATAAAAAAAAAAGAAGAAAAGCTAGCGGAATGACACTTAACAGCCTGTCTGTAATAAAGCATCGAAAGTTATCAAGCAATTTAACCTCACAAGGAAAGCATGAAGAGATTTTTAGACTTGTTAACTCTCAAGTACCAACACGTCTAATTGACATGATCAAACACCAAAAGGTGAATAGAAAAACCATGAAAGAACAACATTTTGCACAGGTCTAACAAATAAGAAAAAGGAAAAAAAAAAAAGAAGAAGGAGAGCATAATGGGATCGAGAGGGTCTGACCATCGCCGTCCTTGTCGAACAAGCTGAAGGCCTCCTTGAACTCTGCGATCTGGTCGTCGGTGAGCTGCTCGGCCATGCCGCCTCCGCAGATCGATCGATCGAACTCGCAAGAGAAAATTAGGGAGATCTGGGAACAAAAGGGGAACAAGAGGTGGCGAAGCAGAGGACGCGAGCGTTTTATGCCCTCGACTTCGCACACCGCAGAGATCGATTCCACCACCACCTTCACCATGTCACATAACGGCCAAATTACAAGGGCCCCACGGTGGAACGTTTTGGGCACACCAACTTACATCTACCCCTTCTGTGGCTGGCGAGGATAATGGGTCCCACCCCAGCCTTCCATCACAGACGATGGTACGCGAGAGGCCGCTTGGGAAACTAGTAGAAGACAGTAACGCGCGTTAACGTCCCTGTCTCGTCGCTCCCGTTTCGTGAAGTACGCGAAACGGAATTAACGACGGATTCACCGGTACGGTCAGCACCGTCAGATTCCGATCGAGCGGCTGATGTGGGACTCAACTGTGTCCACGAATCTTAAAGAAGGGTAAATTCGTAAATTTAGGGTCATCAACTGAGTGGCCATTTATGGGTAAAATTCCAGTCTTGACCCCATGCGTTGACCGGGAGATGGAGAGACGAAGGTTACGTTGCCCCATCTCTGACCGTTAACTGAAGACGGACTTGTCATGTAAACCGTCCATAATTTTATGCCTCCGCATGAAACGACCGCGCTCAGATTCAATGCACATCTCCTCGATTGAAAGAAAAACCAATAAATAACATATTTGCAATGAACTCATGCCACTAAAATGGATTGATCCATTCATTAGAATTTCCTGTAGGAATAGTTATTTAGCTGCAAAAAAAATTTTTGTCCATTACTTGATTGCCATCAATGACAATGGTTTTTTTCTTCTTCTCATTTTCCTAAGAATTTTTTGGTTCCAAATCAAATAATAATGACCCGAAAAGGATGAAGCTCAAAAGATCTTTTCTTATTGTTAGATTACGTGATCCTTTATAATTGAATAAGATATATAATAAAACTAATTAAATTTTGATAATATATATTGATCAACAGAAAAGAAATCTATATTATAATAAAATTTCTTTGGGGATGATGCTCTTGATGGTAGGAATTCTTCTAATAATTTATCATAACCCTCAACTTTTACCTATAAATAGATAGGACTTCTAGGGTCTATCTAAACAACACATCTCGTAGAGAATACAGTTGAGATATTATAGTTTTTCTTTCAGTCTCCTTGAACTATCAAAAGAGAAGAGAAGAAAGTCTAGTTCTCCTTTTATATTAACAGTGATTTTAGATTTAAAGGTGATATCCTTTTCAGATTACATCAAAAGATACATATCGTAAAACTAATGTAATGCTATTTAATTTCAATCCTAACATAAAAGTATTTTACATATTACATATAACAGTTTTTATGCTTATCGTCGTAATATTTTCTCCTTAGCTCAATCTAACTAGGAACAAGTATAAGAGAATATCAGTAATTCCTTGCAAAGGAGGTACAGAAATCTGAAATGTATATTTGTTAATTTTCCTCAAACATATTATAAGATATTTCCTGGACACTAATTAAATCAGAAAGCAAAACCTTTGAAATGCTGTTCTATGACAGGTAATGCAAAATGTAATGAAAAACCCAAAGAAAAAAAAAGGTAGAGGAGAAAACTTTGAAGAAAATGTAACTCAGATACATGATTGTAAAATCTATATATGTATCCTATTAAATCAGAATTAAAATAAACCAGTGTAAAGTGTCTTATTACAACAAATAAATAAATCAATCAATGAGGATTTTGATGACAAGCACAAAAGCAAAATGAAGCGTAGAAATAACATAAATCCAAATTGGCAGATCCTAACAGTAGCAATTCCTCCATAAACCATAGACCAAAGAAACACTTGCAGACTAACTTCATCGAGAATAAAAATATTATAAAATATTATTAAGATCGATAAGTATTTTAGAATTTATAAGTAAGCATCCAAGAATAAATATTTATGAAGAAAACAAAATCTTGATAATTGGGACTTAGTTCTTCTATAAATATTTTATGTATCTTTGTATTTTGATAAGATAATTAAGATATGAAGAATAGTTTTAGTCCTTTTGGGTTTCTCTCTAGCATATCGAGAGTATCTAAATATATAAAATTCTTCAAAATTTATGTGAGATGGTTTTTAAGGAAGTTATTCTCGAGTGAGGATAACTCAAAACCTTGTACTTGATCTTATATGATGAATAATTTAATTTTTCTCTATGGATATAGGTGGGATTTATCAAACCACATTAAATCTTATGTCGGCTTTACGCTTTTTAACTTATTGATTTCTAGATATTCTTTTGGTTTTAAAATTTTTTTCTTCTTTTTCAAATAGTGTACTTAAGAGTTGTAAAGATTTGATCGTCATAGATTCAAGAAAGATGAGCAATGAAGATTAGAAGGCTTTATGAGGCATAAAAATAGATAAAATATTCACTAAGGTAGAGACTATTATGATTGGTAATTATTTTGAGATTTCTGAAGTTAGTATCTCAATAGAATAAGGAATCCTAATACAAGAAGGTCTCGTGAAGAAAGAAAATCCTAATTATTAGAGTTTGGTTTTTATATAAATATCTCTCTAACAAGTTTTGATGGGAAAGAGTAAGATGTGAAAAAAATACTTTTAATAGTTTCTCTCTAACAAGTCCAAGGAAAGTATTCCATGGAGTTTTTAGAGAGGATAGGAGAAAAATGATGTGAATTCTATGAAATTTATATGATAGGGTCTAAAAAAAGTCATGCTTGGATTGGGATAACTCAACCTCTTGTAATTGATCTCACATGAAGAATTTAATTTTTCTCTATGGATATATATATATATATATATATATATATATATATATATATATATATATATATATGAGATTTATCAAATCATATTAAATCTTATATTGATTTCTTTAGTATAGTTTTTAGTTTATTGATCTTTGAGCATATTTTTTATTTTAAAATTTTTTTTTATCATTATTCAACAAATCTGATTTCACATCCTTATCTACCCCTTCTTTTCATTGTGGTCG
The DNA here is from genome assembly GCF_036884655.1 of Musa acuminata AAA Group. NCBI lineage: Eukaryota > Viridiplantae > Streptophyta > Magnoliopsida > Zingiberales > Musaceae > Musa > Musa acuminata. The sequence goes on along the minus strand of NW_027021349.1, from coordinate 1,553,347 downwards.
AAGTGAGAATTAGGAGATGTCGAGTAATCACCTTCTCATTGAGGTTCAGGTGAGAATCAAGTGATGGTAAGTAATCACAAACACCATAGATGGGTTGAGTTCACTGGTTGCCAGTTTTCTTTAAATATTATCATGTTAGAGTATCATATTTGTTCATTTAATAGAGCCTTCTTTCGTGACTAATAAGCGATAATACCTGCTGAAATGGTTAGAACTTTGAACTTTTCATCTTATAGATGAAAATTTTTGTCAGATTTCATTTATTTTTAGCTTTCTTGAATTTTAAAAGTTTTGATTTTGTGAAGTTAGATATTTCATAATACATGACAATAGGTGGTATTTCATAATACGATACTAATTCATCCCCCGCTCCCCTCTCTTAGTGTTTTTACGATCCTAACAATTGGTATTAGAGCCTAGTTCTCTTAGTCGGTTTAACACCCAAGAGAGATTAAATGGTTATTTCTAGTAATCAAGAGGGTTACTCTATCACTCGTCCTCATATATTTAGTGGGACGGACTATACTTATTGAAAGACACAAGTATATATTTTCTTGATTTTTATGGATTTTGATTTGTGGAATGTCACTTAATATGGTTTTTAAAAATCTTTTAAACTGATAAATAAATGAAATGATCTTAAAAAGAAAATATTTTCTTTAAATGTTAAAACTATGAATACTTTATTTTGTGCTTTAGATAAAAATAAGTTTAATTATGTTTCTACATGTAAAACTACACATGATAATTGGACACACACTTGAAGTTACTCACGAAGATAGTAAAAGAATCTAATATTAATCATTTGGTACGTAGTTATGAATTATTTAGAATGAAGCCAAGCAAAATCATTAGTGACACGTATACTCATTTTACGGATGTTGTCAATTGCTTGAAAGCTCTTAGTAAATATTATACTAATCTTGAATTGGTTAATAAAATTTTAAGATCTCTTCCAAAAGGTTAGAATCCAAAGGTAACTACAATTCAAGAAGCAAAGGACTTAGAACAACTTTCCTCTTAAAGAACTCCTAGGATTATTAATGACCTATGAAATAACTTGCAAGATACATCATGAATAAGAGGAAAACCTTCCAAAGAACAGGAAGGATATTGTACTTAGAACCAAAGAAAACCACTAGAGTGAAAGCTCAAGTGATGATGATGACTTAGCACTCCTCACAAGAAAATTTAAAAAATTCATGAAAAGGAACAAAATAATTTCTGTAAGACAAAAATCTAATAATAAAAATGAACTTAAAAAGGATATAATAATTTGTTATGAATGCAAAATCTAGCACACTTAAAAAATGATTATTCATAATCGAAGAAGACGTTGCTAGCACAAAAGAAGAAGAAAGCACTCAAGCCAACATGAGATGAATCAAGTGCATCAAAAGACGAAGAGCAAACCAATGAAGACGAAGTAGCAAACTAAGTGTTGATGACTTTCAACAATGAGGTATGTGACTCAACTGAAATTTCTTTACTTTATAATGAATTACTTGATGTATTTCATGATTTATATGATGAACTCAAAACAATCGGTAAGAAATATAAATTACTAAAAAATGATCATGTATCTCTCTTTAGTGAATATGATAAATAAAAAAATGAGTATAACAATTGCTTGTTAATATCTTACACTAAATGTGATGAGTTAGACTCGTTCAAAAAGAAAAATATGTTATTATAATAAATATTAAAAAAATTTAAAATTGAAAGTAAATCATTAAATATGATTCTTACTAATAAAGGTTATGTATAGAAGGAATCGACTTCATGAGTAGTAACACTCAATAATAGCTAACTATATTTGTAAAAGGATCTATATTACATATTCCTCCTAAAGTTAAATATAATTTTTGTGGAAGATATGGTCATTATGCTTATATATGTTTATTTAAAAAATATAGCTCTCATAAATTGGTTTGAGTTTCTAAATGAACCATATATGATTTAATGCCAAAAGTAAAGAAAAATAGATCAATGATCTAAAATTAAATTTGTACTTAAAGTAAACCCCTCTCTTGTAAGTATGTCTTTAATAAGATTTCCCCAACTATATTAGGAAATCTCTCTATTCTGTTTAGAGGGAAATCCTTCCTCCTAATCTGTATAAATAGGAGAGGGAACATGTTAATATATTTAAGCTAAAGCTATTTCATTTCTACAATAAAGCTTCTTCAATTATTGTTCTTATCTTTTATTATTTCTATCATGGTATCAGAGCAGTGAGAAAAGCGAAGCTTCGCTCTTGCCTTTGGCCAGCGACCAACGCCGCTGAGAAAAGTGAAGCTTCGCTCTTGCCTTTGGCCAGCGACCAACGCCGTTGAGAAAAGCGAAGTTTCGCCCTTGCCTTCGGCCAGCGACCAACGTCACTATAGTCACATTCCTGAGAGGCTCCACAGCCAATCCTCATCTTCCTCACCGCGGTAGTTTTCGCTGATCCGCCAACAGTCGGCGGACTTAAGGAGAACGAAGGGCGGACGCAAGGAGAACGAAGGGAACACTTGTGCCCTCATAGTAACAGCAATCGCAGCAACAACAATCGCAGCAACAACAGCGATATGCTCTTGCCCTCTTTGCATCGATCCAAGATTGGTATCCTTATCAGGAGCACCATCTTGCGGGGGCATGATAGAAGATAAGATTTTCCCAACTTGATAGAAGATAAGATTTCCCCAACTATATGAGGAAATCTCTCTATTCTGTTTATTCTGTTGAGGGAAATTCTTCCTCCTAATCTGTATAAATAGGAGAGGGAACATGTTAATATATTTAAGCTAAAGCTATTTCATTTCTACAATAAAGCTTCTTGTTCTTATCTTCTATTATTTCTATCACTCAAGGCACGTGATCGGAGATCCAACACATTTCTTGAAACTCATTAGCCAAAATGGGGGATATGTCACCTTCGAAAATAACAATAAAAGAAAAATTATCAGTAAAAGAAATATAGATAATAAATCAAATCTTTTGATCGAAGATGTTTTGTTAGTAGATGGTTTAAAACACAAGTTACTAAGCATTAATCAATTGTGTGATAAGAGATATAACATAAAATTTGAATCTAATACTTACATTATAGAGATAACACATAAAATAAATCTATGATTGCCTTAAGGAGCGATAATATGTATACTATTGATCTTGATGATTTTCATGATAAACTTATTTTTCGGTTTTAAACGATGATGTATGGCTTTGGAATAAGAGATTAGGTCATGCAAGTATAAAATTGATCTCACAAATTGCAACTAAAGAACTTGTAAGAGGAATGTCTAGAATTAAATTTGTCAAAGATAAAGTTTGTGATATATGCCAACTAGGTAAACAAATAAAGAATAGCTTTAAACCTAAAAATCAAGTGAGTAGCTTTAGATAGTTACAATTAATTTATATGAATTTATTTGGACCAATTGATATTACAAGTATAGGAGATAGTAAATATACTTTTTTGATTATTGATGATTATAGTATATATACTTGGACATTCTTCTTGGTACATAAAAGTAATTGTTTTAAATGTTTTACAACGTTTTGCAAACAAGTTCAAAATGAAAAAGGTTTTATGATTTATTTTATTCGTATTGATCATGGTGGTGAATTTAAAAAACATAATTTTTAAGAATTTTGTGATTCAAATAGGTATGATCATGATTTCTCTACTCTAAGAAATCCATAATAAAATGAAGTTATTGAGAGAAAAAATAGGATTTTACAAGAGATGGTAAGAACCATACTTAATGAATATAGCATATCCAAATATTTTTTGGCCGAAGCTATTAATATGACATACTATGTCATGAAAATCGATAAAAATTATGCCTTGTGCTTACGATAAAAATGTCAGTTTTGAAAAATTATGTTCGATGAAAATCGATATCAGAAAGATGTTAACTTGAAACAAGTTCGTCAGCATAGTGAAAGTAAGAAATTAGTTTGAAATTAAGATGAAAAACTTAGAGTAAATACAAACTAGATTTTTATAGTGCTTCGATCGTCGTGACCTACATCCACTCTCGATTTCTCTTCACTTGAGGCCATCGGTTTCCACTACCGGTCTTCCTTCAATGGGCAAAGACTAACTACCCTCTTACAATCATTCTCCTTTTCACAAGTTTAGGAGATAACATTTACATCCTTCAAGGCAACCCTCACACACCTCCCTTAGAATAACCTCTAAGCTCAAGGGAACTCAATCTTTTCAACATTTTTATAACTTAGAATTCTTTCCCCTTTATGCTTAATTCTTACAATTCCATACAAGAATAGCTAAAGTATTTATAGACCCCAAATGACTTTAAAATTAAAGTAAAAAAAACTCCATATAATATTAACATTGGATGGTACCATCGCCCAAATTAACGGTACCTGACGATAGTACAATCACCTTGGAACTGCTGTCGCCTGATGTCACGCCCCTCCCGAATTTAATTTTCATTCAAGAGGTGTGAACCTAACTCAAGATTGATAAAATTATAATTTAACAAACAATCCAGGATCCAATCACACATTTGAGGACACTAAGAAAAATATTCAAGTCATTCACCTCTACAATCCATAATTAACAAAACCTGTGTAATTTATAATCATACATCATACATCATGTCACTAGATGATTCTTTAAAATCCAAAAGCAACTTAACTAAACCATAACTATATCATAAATCCATAAGCGTGGCAATTAATGCAATCACAAAACCAACATGTACTACATGTTTATATCAGTACATAGTTTAAACTTAACATTTCCAAAATCCTGAAGTAAGAGATACTTTTCAAATATTTACAAGATACATCAATCTAGATTTGTCATTGATATTTCATTACACCCAAAAAGAACTTATACAACATCAACCTATCAAGTACAAAATATTTGCCCCAAAATCTTCTAGTCTTCCACTGCCTCAACCCAATTTACATATTTTAGAGAGCGATAAACTATCCTGAAAAATTTATATAGCAATGGGGTGAGCATATAAAGCTCAGCAAATGACTAACATATCCATAGCAAAGAGGACAGGTTTCAAACAAATAAGGTATCGAAATACAAAGTAGAGATACAAGATGAAATAGTAGCATGTTTTGTTTGAATGCAGAATTACAATGTCGTATCGTTCGAAGCACGTTTTGTTCATATAATCGAGGAAAGGTAATTGGAGTATATCATTAGCATAAGGAGCATATCGATGACATATGGTAGTTTTCAAGGTATAACAAAGACTTATAACATTTCGGAAATATATCAAAGAACAAACCATGAATAGAAGCTCAAATGTCACATGACGATGCATTCATTTCATTCTTATCCAAAGCATGCATAGAAACATAGCCAAAGTTTTGGATATCATATCAAACACATAGAAGGTGAAGTGAGATCATAATATAATATGGTCCATCCATTTCTGAATGACCACCAAACATAAATCTCCCACGTTTGGGAGCTCCATCCACCCACGTCTGAGTGAAGTCATAGGGGGTCGGCAGAGCATCGCGGGCTCTAAGCATAACTCCCTTTACCATTTCTGGCAAAGGTTCACATTTATCCCACAAACACCGGAGTACAAAGGGACAGTATGAATAATGAAATTAGCATATATTGGAAGCACATGCGGAACAACAAAATATACATATGCCTTTCGAGTCAATACGATACAAACATAATCTTTCACAAATGTATTTAGATTTGAAAGGAAACAAAAGCAAGGGCATACAAGGATTTCAAGAAATCACATATGGCTCAATTGAAATAAGAAAGTTAGATGAATTCAATGTCCAAAGAAATGAAACTGGAAGAGGCACACTCGCAAGCAAATGCGGAACAATAGGATGCATGTGCCGAATCATTACGATGCAAACATGAACTTTAGATGATAGCTGCAGATGTACAAATAAATAAAGGACAAAAGTATATAGAAATTTAAGGTAATAATGTAAAGCTTAACTATAGAGTGTTTGCCGAAATTGATTTCCAAAGAGAAGTAACAAGGAAAGCCGAAATCGACTAAAGCTCAATTCTGGCAGAATTTGATAGGAATATTGTATGAACTATTTAGATAACCAATTGTGCTCTAATTTATACAAAGTAGGTGTCATTAGAAAGCTTTGTCAATCTAGTTTTAGGCAAATCAAGTTTTACAAGATTTGGAATTTACAATAGGGAGTTACAGATAATTTCGTAGCGAAAGGTCTGAAAATATTAGCTCTATTTTACTGAATCCATAGGGTCGATGAAAGCAGATGTTTCAGTTAGCAATTGTACTCCAAAAATTTCAAATCAGGTATATACAGAAAGAATTTTGAGTCTAGCTTCGAATAAATCATACTTTGTATGAATCTGAGTTCACAGCAGAAAGTTATAAGTAGTTAAGCAACAAGAGGTCAGAAATTTCAGTCCCTGTTTTGCAGAATCTGTAGGGTTAATTTAGACAGAAGTCTTAGTAGGCATTTAAACTCCAAATCATTCGATCTTTATATCAAAATAAAGATTTTCTTGTCTACTTTCAAATGGAATAGGCTTTGTCTAAATCAGAGTTTATTACAAAATGTTATGATCGAAACATTGCATTGAGGTCAGATTACCGAAAAATTACAGATTCATAGCTTTATATCAAAACGAAAGATGGTCTAGTACTCAGTTGAAATCTTTCAAATTTTGTAGAATAAAATGGAAATAGAGATTAAGGTTACTGTGGGATGGGCTTAGAACACTTGCCTTAAAATTATTTGAATCTCAAATATGGGAAAATTGATGAAAAACCTCAAGCTCTTCTTCTTCTTCTTCTTCTTCTTCTTCTTCTTCTTCTTCTTCATCTTTTCTCAAACTCACGTTGGCTGCAACTCTTCAGGTTTGTTTTCTTTAACCTTTCATCTAATTATTTGTGTTTTGGCTAATGCAAAAGTTGCAATGTGTCATGCATGCATGAAAGGGGCTAGGTGTCATCTTTAGAGAAAAGATAAGTGGCACCCTTAGGTTAGCTAGTGACATATGTCCGTTATTATTTTTTTATTTTTTAACTTAAATCTGAATCTTTCATAAATTATATTAAACTTCTAATATTTACTCTTAGGTCCCTAGTCATAAACTTTTAATATAATATCATTTAATATAAAATAATTATTCAATAATTTTTATTTTTACAAATAAATATTTTACTAAATTTTCAAAAATGGGAGTTGTTACACTCTCCCCTCCTTAAAGAAAAATTTAGTCCTCTAAATTTATCAGACCTCATTTGACAAAAAGATGAGGATAAGTTTTCATCATTTTTTCCTCAAGCTCCCAAGTTGTTTCCTCTCCAGAATGATATCTCCATATCAATTTAACTAGAGGGATGATCCGATTCCTCAAGATATATATATTTTTATCAACAATCTGAGTGGGCTCTTCCACATAAGACAAGTCTTTATCAATCATCATCGGTTCATACTTAATGATATGAGAGGGATCAGGTATATACTTTCTGATAATTGAAACATGAAATATATCATGGATATGGCACAATGATGGTGGCAAGGCTATCATGTAAGCGACAGAACCAACCCTCTCAAGAATCTCAAAAGGTCCAATAAATCTTGGGCTTAACTTTCCTTTCTTCCCAAATCTTACAATGTCTTTAGAAGGGGAGACCTTCAGGAATACAAAATCCCCGATTTGAAACTCAATATTTTGTCTTCTATTATCAGCATAATTCTTTTGATGACTTTGAGCAGTCTTTAACGTTTTTCTTAAAAGTTAAATTTTCTCAGTAGTCTCTTGTACTTTTTCTGGTGCTAATAACTTTCTATCGCCAATTTCTTCCCAACATATAGGCGTCCTGCACTTTCACCCATATAAAGCTTCATAAGGAGCCATCTAAATACGTGAATAATAACTATTATTGTAAGTGAACTCAATAAGAGAGATATCTTTATCTCATTCACCTTTCCAATCCATAACATAGGCTTGAAGCAAATCCTCAAGTGTTTGAATGGTTCTTTTTGATTGACCATCAGTTTGAAGGTGATAAGCACCGCTAAACTTGACTTTAGTGCCAATAAAATCCTGTAACATTCTCCAAAATCTAGATAGAAATTTGGAGTCTCTGTTAGAGATTATCTCCTTTGGAACACCATGAAGTCTTACTATTTTATTTATATATAAATCTGCAAGCCTATCAAGAGAACAAGTCATATTGATCGATAGGAAATGTGCAAATTTCGTTAACCTATCAATGATAACCCAAATAGCATCATGCTTTCTTGAAGTTCGGGGTAGTCCTGAAATAAAGTCCATGGTAATACATTCCCATTTCCATTCAGGAATATCTAAAGGTTGCAACAAACCTCCAGGTCTTTGGTGTTCTGCTTTGATTTGCTGACAAGTCAAACACTTTGAAACATATATTCTCCTTCTTCATGCCTTCCCACCAATAATGACTTTGGAGATCTCTATACATCTTAGTGCTACTAGGATGTATGGTGTACTTTGAATTATGACCATCCCTCAGGATTTGATTTTTGATATCTGAGTCATTTGGAACATATATTCTATTCCCTAATCTCAATAGGCCATCATCTGAAGCTCGAAAATTCAGTTTCAATCCCTTTTCTACTTCATTCCTTAAGCAGATCAAGCGTCGATCTCGTAGTTGTCCTCCTTTAATTTGTTGAATGAGATCAGATTGCACTTGGATGGAGGCCATTAATATCATTGAGTCTTGCCCTTTTCTCATAACATTCAAATCATAATTCTCTTCTAATAACTTTCATTGCTTCACAACCAAAATCGCCATAAAACTTATAGATTTTCTACTAAGGGTATATGCTATAACATTAGCTTTACCCGGGTGATAACGAATGGTACAATCATAATCCTTTAGAAGTTCTATCCATCTCCGCTGTCTCGTGTTTAACTCTTTTTGAGTAAAAATATACTTTAAACTCTTATGATCAGTAAAGATTTCAAATATTCATCCATACAAGTAATGCCTCCAAATCTTTAGAGCAAAAACAATTGCTGCCAATTCCAAATCATGAGTTGGATAATTCAGTTCATAACTCTTTAGTTGTTTAGAAGCATAAGCAATCACTTTCCCTTCTTGCATCAAAACACATCCAAGGCCCTTTCTTGAGGCATCATTGTAAACCATAAATCCCTCATCACCACTTGGAATAGTAAGAATAGGGGCACTAGTCAATCTCCTTTTTAACTCTTGAAAACTTTGCTCACAATCATCACCCCATACAAATTTCACATTCTTTTGAGTGAGTTTGGTGAGAGGTTAAGCGATTCAAGAAAATCCCTCCACAAATCTCCTATAATAACCTGCCATGCCCAAGAAGCTTCTAACTTCTGTCACGTTTGTTGGTACTTCCCACTTAACAACAGCTTCCACTTTCTTTGGATCAACATATATACCCTTCCCTGAAATCACATGGCCTAAGAAAGCAATTTCATTCAACCAAAATTCACATTTGCTGAACTTTGCATACAACTTCTTTTCTCTTAGTATGGATAATATATTTCTTAAGTGTTCCTCGTGCTCGAGTGGTGCCATTCTGTAAGGAGGCTTAGATATTGGGGTTATCCTAGGGGCCAAATCAATAGTAAATCCACCATCTCTATCTGGAGGAAAACCAGGCAAGTCATATGGAAATACATCAGGCAAGGAGGTAAATCATGTCAATACTCTCAAAATAAAAGATGGGATGATTTAGTATACACAAAGTGATCATTTTGTATAACAATCTATACTGGTATGATTGGAAGAGAATCAATTCATACTTAGTATAATATCAAAACTTTAAATATCTAGGATAACCAAATCAGCAAGAAGTTCATGTTCTCCAATAGAAATCAAACAAGATGACCAGATCGAGTTTGTTATTAAACAATCCCCAATAGCCATATTTACATATAGCATATAATCCAGTGGTTTAGGTTGAATGCCCATGTGATAAGCAAAATATTACGAATCAAATCATAGATGAGACGCATGGTCAAACAAATATTCGCATTCTTTCATAAATATGAATAGTACCTTCGACCACTAATTCAAAAGCTTTAGAATCATATTCCGTGATAACATACACTCTGACATGGGCTGATGATTTATAAGACAGTGATTCTTTCTTCTTGTCCAAAGGGCAATCTTTTATTTTATGATCCAAATTTTCACAAGCAAAATAGGCTCCAGTCACCTACAAATACAAACTTATTTCATAATTTAACTCGCATCGTACACAGGATTAAATCTATTGTGGTGACTTCACTTTTTAAATCGATGATGTCTTGACCCTCTTGTTATCACATTCTGATTCATTTCTAATATTTTTTTTTTTTGGTAAACTTGTCCTTGCTATTCTTGTCCTTGATCTCTAGAAATTCTTTTGATCATCAGAACAATTTCGTACATCAAATATTTTCTCCAATCGCATCATCTATTTTGTTTTTTGCCACCAATGTATTAGGTTCACCACGCTTCTACTGTGCCACTATGATTTAATATCCCCGATCAACACTTTTATCACACTTAATTAATCAAAAGCAGATGAAGTAGGAGGACTAAATGTCCTCGTCATCCAAGATTCCTAAAATGCATCAAAGAAAATTTCCACCAATCACTATAGTTCACTAGACCTCAATATATTTTACACGTCAACATATCAAATATTTCAGTGATCCTCAAACCATGCTCTGATACCACTCTGTCACGCCCCTCCCAAATTTAATTTTCATTTAGGAGGTGTGAACCTAACTCAAGATTGATAAAATTATAATTTAACAAACAATCCAGGATCCAATCACACATTTGAGGTCACTAAGAAAAATATTCAAGTCATTCACCTCTACAATCCATAATTAACAAAACCTGTGCAGTTTATAATCATACATCATGTCACTAGATGATTCTTTAAAATCCAAAAGCAACTTAACTAAACCATAACTATATCATAAATCCATAAGCGTGGTAATTAATGCAATCACAAAATCAACATGTACTACATGTTTATATCAGTACACAGTTTAAACTTAACATTTCCAAAATCCTGACGTAAGAGGTACTTTTCAAATATTTACAAGATACATCAATCTAGATTTGTCATTGATATTTCATTACACCCAAAAAGAGCTTATACAACATCAACCTATCAAGTACAAAATATTTGCCCCAAAATCTTCTAGTCTTCCACTACCTCAACCCAATTTACATATTTTAACGAGCGATAAGCTATTCTGAAAAATTTATATAGCAACGGGGTGAGCATATAAAGCTCAACAAATGACTAACATATCCATAGCAAAGAGGACAAGTTTCAAACAAATAAGGTATCGAAATACAAAGCAGAGATACAAGATGAAACAGTAGCATGTTTTGTTTGAATGCAGAATTACAATGTCGTATCGTTCGAAGCACGTTTTGTTCATACAATCGAGGAAAGGTAATTGGAGCATATCATTAGCATAAGGAGCATATCGATGACATATGGTAGTTTTCAAGGTATAACAAAGACTTATAACATTTCGGAAATATATCAAAGAACAAAACATGAATAGAAGCTCAAATGTCACATGACGATGCATTCATTTCATTCTTATCCAAAGCATGCATAGAAACATAGCCAAAGCTTTGGATATCATATCAAACACATAGAAGGTGAAGTGAGATCATAATATAATATGGTCCATCCATTTCTGAATGACCACCAAACATAAGTCTCCCACGTCTGGGAGCTCCATCCACCCACGTCTGAGTGAAGTCATAGGGGGTCGGCAGAGCATCGCGGGCTCTAAGCATAACTCCCTTTACCATTTCTGGCAAAGGTTCACATTTATCCCACAAACACCGAAGTACAAAGGGACAGTATGAATAATGAAATTAACATATATTAGAAGCACATGCGGAACAACAAAATGTACATATGCCTTTCGAGTCAATACGATACAAACATAATCTTTCACAAATGTATTTAGATTTGAAAGGAAACAAAAGCAAGGGCATACAAGGATTTCAAGAAATCACATATGGCTCAATTGAAATAAGAAAGTTAGATGAATTCAATGTCCAAAGAAATGAAACTGGAAGAGGCACACATCGAAAGCAAATGCGGAACAATAGGATGCATGTGCCGAATCATTACGATGCAAACATGAACTTTAGATGATAGTTGCAGATGTACAAATAAATAAAGGACAAAAGTATACAGAAATTTAAGGTAATAATGTAAAGCTTAACTGTAGAGTGTTTGCCGAAATCGACCAAAGCTCGATTCTGGCAGAATTTGATAGGAATATTGTATGAACTATTTGGATAACCAATTGTGCTCCAATTTATACAAAATAGGTGTCATTAGAAAGCTTTGTCAATCTAGTTTTAGGCAAATCAAGTTTTACAAGATTTAGAATTTACAACAGGGAGTTACAGATAATTTCGTAGCGAAAGGTCTGAAAATATTAGCTCTGTTTTACTGAATCCATAGGGTCGATGAAAGCAGATGTTTCAGTTAGCAATTGTACTCCAAAAATTTCAAATCAGGTATATACAGAAAGAATTTTGAGTTTAGCTTCGAATAAATCATACTTTGTATGAATCTGAGTTCACAGCAGAAAGTTATAAGTAGTTAAGCAACAAGAGGTCAGAAATTTCAGTCCCTGTTTTGCAGAATCTGTAGGGTTAATTTAGACAGAAGTCTTAGTAGGCATTTAAACTCCAAATCATTCGATCTTTATATCAAAATAAATATTTTCTTGTCTACTTTCAAATGGAATAGGTTTTGTCTAAATCAGAGTTTATTACAAAATGTTATGATCGAAACATTGCATAGAGGTCAGATTATCGAAAAATTACAGATTCATAGCTTTATATCAAAACGAAAGAAGGTCTGGTTCTCAGTTGAAATCTTTCAAATTTTGCAGAATAAAATGGAAATAGAGATTAAGGTTACTGTGGGATGGGATTAGAACACTTGCCTTCAAATTATTTGAATCCCAAATATGGGAAAATTGATGAAAAACCTCAAGCTCTTCTTCTTCTTCTTCTTTTTCTTCTTCTTCTTCTTCTTCTTCTTCTTCTTCATCTTTTCTCAAACTCACGTTGGCTACACTCTTCGGGTTTGTTTTCTTTAACCTTTCATCTAATTATTTGGGTTTTGGCTAATGCAAAAGTTACAATATGTCATGCATGCATGAAAGGGGCTAGGTGTCATCTTTAGAGAAAAGATAAGTGGTACCCTTAGGTTAGCTAGTGACACATGTCCATTATTATTTTTTTATTTTTTAATTTAAATCTGAATCTTTCATAAATTATATTAAACTTCTAATATTTACTCTTAGGTTCCTAGTCATAAACTTTTAATATAATATTATTTAATATAAAATAATTATTCAATAATTTTTATTTTTACAAATAAACATTTTACTAATTTAAAAAAAATGGGAGATGTTACACCTGAGCCCTCTTAGCTATAACATAGAGCCCAAGAACCACTGCCACCTGCCATCATTTCAGGAATGTTTTCTACTCCTCTTCTCATTTTCCTCTTCTTCTTCTTCTTCTTCCTCCTCCTTTTCCTCCACTGCTTCCTCTTCCCCCTTCTTCCACTTCCTCCATCTTCGTCGTCCTCCTCTTCCTCAGCCGCCTTTACTTCTTCCTTCCTCTTTTTCTTTCTTACTCCTCTTCCTCCACCACATCCTCTTCCCCTTTTCTCTGCCTCCTTCTTCTTCATCCTCTTCTTCTACCGCCTCCTCTTCTTCTTCCTTTCTCTTCCTTCCTCCTCTTCCTCCACCATCATATGCTCCTTCCTCTTCTCCTTTTTCTTCCTTTTTCTAAGTCCTTGGTACATATTGGTATACTAGGTGTTAGTAAACTGGCACCAGTTGGTACATACTAGTTCAGCCATGGACATGTATGCATGATCGATCAAGACGGCAACCCATGGAAAAAATAATGAATTTTTTATTTTTCTTCACACTTGGTATATTGAAAATCTTGACTCTCTTGATGCTTATACTGATGATCCTGATATTCGTGAAAATATAATAGCATGGTATTGAAAATGACAGGAAAAAACAAGATGTATTAGTAATGTTAAAAGACGATGGATCTTTATTTGTTCTATAATAAATCCAACTAAATGCAAAACCAGTATTCTGCTACTTTGGAGTCAATCCAGATAGTATAAACATTGTAATGTCAGAATCCATTAGATGCAATATCAAATTTACTGCAATAGGAAATTCGTAAAATCAAATGTTCTTGCACATACCATGATAATGCTGGTATGACTGAAAAAAACAAACACAAGATGTTAGACATGGTGAAAGAAGATTAAATAAGATATAGCATTATAAAAGAAAAGTGAAACATAGAAAATAGAAAGAATTGTGTACTGGCTCTAATGGCGAGCTTAGAATATATTTGTTTGCACAAAATAATAATTCTAAAAAAGGAATGTATGCTTGCATAAGTTCTTGAATATCTGTGCCACAATTCATCGTCATTTGAGCTTTATAAATTCCATTTCTCTTTCCACCTCACATGTAGCTAAGAGAACACCAGAATATAATGTGTTTGAGGCATCATGCAGAGAACACATATTAATGACTCTTATGTAATCATTAATTTAGGTTAGATGTGCCAGAAACTTGACTTAGAAATATTCATGCAGAAGGTTCTCAAAACTCAAAAGTGTACTTGCGCGCATGCACACACACACATTATATATATATATATGTATATATATATATATATGTATATATATATATATATGTATATATATATATATATGTATATATATATATATATATGTATATATATATATATATGTATATATATATATATATGTATATATATATATATATGTATATATATATATATGTATATATATATATATATATGTATATATATATATATATATGTATATATATATATATATGTATATATATATATATATGTATATATATGTGTGTATATATATATGTGTGTGTATATATATGTGTATATATATATGTGTGTGTATATATGTATGTATATATATATATATATATGTATATATATGTTTATATCTATATGTGTATGTATATATACATGTATATATATACATATACATGTATATATACATTATATACGTACACACACATATATATTCCAAAACAACCTATTCAACATCAAGACCACATCAAACTGTGATTTAAAATCTATTGCACAGATTTAAACATCATTTTTTGGCTTCAATCTTCTGAAGTGCTATTTCTTCCTCATCTTTTCCTCATTGGGTCATCCCACCACAGGAATGCTGGAAAAAGTGGACCTCACACCAGAAGAGGTAAATATTTTACAATTGTACTTTCTTAGTTGCTTTTTTCTATGATTTGCATTTCATACAGATGACACAAGTTATACCAATCACCAACTGAGAGAGGTCATGCTGCCAAGAATAATGCCCTGGCATGCATCCTTAAATGCTATCTGAATATAAGTATTTTTGGTTGGTGCCTGTGAAATGCAGCTATAAGTGCAATGAATCTCTGTAATTTAGGCATTCTTAAATAAACAGTGTCTTTGACAGGATAAAAGATGTACAACCTTCCTATCAACATGTTCAACAATGGCAGGAAGTGCCCATATCAACATGTTCTATTCCTTAACTGATAAGTATGCCACTAAAAGAAATTAAATGTTTTCAGGGACGAGAATACTTGGATATGGACAGTCCATCACTCTCTAACTATCCTAAACATTAGATTAAGTCATGTAGTATATGAAATGATCATTCCACTACTGGAAACAGAATAATTCAGCTTCTGCTTATCTTCTAGCAATTCTCATACATAAACACCTCAATTTAGATGGTAACAACTCTAAATAATGTTTTATTTATAATCATTACTATGAGGAGATTTTGGATAATACGGGATAAGAATATCGAGAAGGTAAGGTGTGGTAGAATTGTAAGGTTACTCTTTTGTCTTGCATTGGCGGGAGCCTCATACACTAGGTTTGCAAACTGAATATAATCTACGTGCGATATAGTTCATGTCTCATAATTATGTACTACATATATAGGCCGAAGATAATCAAGTACTTCTATTATCATGTTACACAATTCTTCCGAGCTCTGTTAAGATAAATAAGACGCAAATATAAGACCAACATTTAACTAAACCAAGCATGAATTAGAACAATCCAGGAGCTCCCCTTTTAAATAATAGAAATGGATATTCCAACACATATTTCTTGTAATACAAAAATAGCAACAAATACTAAACTTATAATGTGCTTTTATTATGTCTTTAATGTAAAAGGTAAGCAAAATCAAATAGACCCCAAGAGCAAACCTTTTGTGAAGAGGAGGTGGATGATACTAAACTCAAGAGGAGACATAGTAACAGTATCTCACTGCAAGTTATGTAATATCGTACCGTATCGATGTTTCGAGGTTGATTCAATACGGTACAGTATCGATGTACTGAGCAGTACACCCTGATGTACCGAATTATTTTATAATTTTTTTCATACTGTAGCACTGCTATAGTATTAACAGTACTACAGTGTAATACTGTAGCAATATATCGGTATCGGACGATCCGCGTACCGGTATATCGTCGGACCGGTATATACCGCCCATACCGAACGGTACCATTCGGTATTGCATACCTTGCCTCACTACAACTCAGCTATAGTTGGATTCAAGCTACAAGCGGATGGACTTCATCTTTTCTTTTACAAGCTACAAGCTACAAGCTATAGTTGTTTTTTTACCACGAAATCTCTACTAAATTCAGCTCAAAAAGATTAATTTTCTTTGTTCCAAGTAATAGATTTTCTCATGACCTACAAAAAGAAAAAACTCTACAAAGCATAAGTGAAAAAAAAAAAAAGCTACCGTTTTTTTTTTCCTAGATCAATTAAATCACACTTAGAAGAAGAAAGAACTAGAAGAGATGAGAAACTAAAAGGATACTTTCGATGAATTATTAACTCGTAGAAAGAAACAACAATATTAAAATTGCTATCTAATCGATCCGGCGCAAGGTTTCACTTACCGTAGCAGAGTATGAGGACACAGATGCAGAAGAACTCCCTGTACGGGATTCCCACATGGCCGTCGCTCCTCTGCTCCTGCTTGCAGCCGGGGCAGTTCTCGTGGTACACCTTCTGCATCAAGGGCCTCGTGTTGGTAGCCTCCATCGCCGCCGCCGCCACCACAGCCTTCCTCCTCCAAGAACACAAGCCTTATTTGGGTCGACAACAAGAATACATATATATATCTTGGTAATAAATTTCCTTCTTTTATCTCCCCCAAATCGACAAACCCATTCGTCTTTCTCACGATTCCATTGATGGAGACGGCCGACGCATCCATTTCATCTCATATCACGTCCCATTCTGGATCATCCACCGACGGCGTGAGATGGCCAAGAAGGTAAAGCGGCGTCTTCGTTGTTATCGTCGTCACGGAGAAGAGAAAGAGACGCCAAACAGTGGGCGACAATAATTGATCGATCCTCCTTTCCCACAAGAATAAATGTTACTTACAACAAATTCGAGTACAAATTGAAAGATTAGTAGATTTTTTTTTTCTCGATTATTACTCCTTTTCTGTTTATTTTTACAGTGCTTTCTCTATTTCTTAAAGATAAATCTACTAATTCTTGATGATGTCACGCTTCACCTACAAACCCACGCGAGTAGGAACCAGGGAAAAAGCAAAGGTCGATTCTTACTTGACTCGGTGGAGACCACCAGGGGCCCCACAGGGTGTGAAAGTGAGGACCAAACTTCACATCTTTGTGTTGTTCATATAAAAATATTAAAATAAAATATAAAACTAATATATTTATATTTATAAACAATTAAAAATAATAAAAAAATAAAATAAAAACTATAAATAAAATATTAAATATTTTTAATTTAAGTAAACATGTAACTTTTTATATATATCTTAATAACAATAAAAGATTTATTTAATCGATCCCAAATTGAGACTTACGATCTTAAATAATTAATCCCGAGAGATCTGAAGCATAATCCAACCTTTATTGAGAACAAGGAATCATCCTTAATACACCTATCTACATAAGCATACGACAACTCTGTTTTGAAGGGCGGTGGTCACAGACAAAGATAAATTACATTCATCATACTAAAAGGCAAGTCCAGTATATGAGAGGAGCTATTCTCAAACGTATCGTGCCATCAAAGTGCATCTTGTTTCGTCGAGACCTTTCAGCAGTTGGTGTCGTACATTGCAAGCCCCTGCAACTCCGGACCTTCTAAACGTGGATTGTTCTCAAAGCTACACATGAGAGAGGGATACTTAAAAGCAGTTGGAAGAGTAAGAAATCTACTGAATCAACAGACCAAAATGATCATGGCTTATTGGCACACCAACTTTAGAAACTGAGTTGTCCAGTGGATCAGTCATGGTAAGGTTGCTTTTTAAGTAGAAGCAGCTGCTTTTAGTGAAGAAGGATGAAGGAATAACAAACAACAAATTAATCTAACTAGACTAGCATAAATTATTGCATTAAAAGAATAACTAATTCCATAACATCACACATGCTATAGTAAACTAAGATAACTTATGGGAAATAAGCTCTTATTTTTTCAAGTCTCAGTATTGACAATCATATTTGAAGACCCATTAAGAGTCTCTATACATGAACTGCATATTTGTTCTCGTTCATAGCATCAGTTCTTAAGGCTGTACTTATGCAGCATTCCACCGAATGACTAAATTCTGATGCAAATTTCAATTTTAATGACACCAATAGAAGTGGAGTTCAAGTGACTGACTGCCATTAGCCATTGGCATAGATTTACAAAGTTCTACCAACCGAAAAAAGGAATGATTGTTGATCACTACTTGGTTTTCAACAACCAACATGCAACTAATAAAGCAGATTAAATCTAGCACAAACACAAGGAAATATGTGAGTGCGAAAAGTACTTGTTTAATGGGATGTGTTCAAATGGTCCAGTGGTCGGAATTGTTCCGCAAAGATCGTTGTTTGATACATCTCTGAAAGTAAAAGGAAAAAAAAGAATGTTATTAGCTAACATAATGCACTATTCTGAATAACATAATGTATGCCACAACCAAATTGAAGCACTTACACGACTTTGAGACTGGAAGTTTTAACAAGTTCCCTTGGAATTTGACCAGTCAAACGGTTATCATTGAGCCGTCTATAAAAACAAACATATATGAATTACTTTAGATCTGTAGTATATGCCAATAAGATGGAAATGGCTTAAAATTAATGCAGAAAGATACGAAGTTCTACCATATAAACCTAGTGTACTAGATACTCGCCCTGCCTTGATTGTCAGAACTTTAGGATCATATTACAACCAACATAAAGCTTACTTCACAAATGTTAAACCTAGCAAAAACCTCTACATAATAGAACGTCATAAACAATACCAAAAAACAAATTTAACAAACTGACTTACCATCGCTCACACAATTTAAATAAAGGATGAAAATTTGCATAACTTACAAGAATACAAGAGACTTCAGCTTCCCTAATGTTGGCGGGATAACCCCTGAGATGTTGTTATTATACAAGTCCAGGCTGATGAGACTCTTCAGATTACCAAACTCTGCTGGTATTGCCCCTTGAATATTGTTTTTGTAAAGTTCCCTATATGAAAAAAAAATATCATGGAACCCATGATTGACATCAAGAAATATTTTATTTAATGATAAAGGAACACAAAATGAAGAGCAGTAAGATTGACAAATATTATTAAAATATCACTGAAATTTCATAACAAAAAGTGTAGAATGAACAAATTCATGATTGAGACCTGTATAAGCAACTAAACAGCAGATAATAAATTCTGTCATAACTAACGTACAGATCAAGCAGGAAATCTTTCTGGATTCCCAATTGATAATCTGCAGCTGTCAAATAGCTTGCTTCTCTTTAGTTATAAACATAATCCATAAGTTAGTAGATAAATTGTTCATAAGAAGTGATTGTTTTATAGGTCAAAGTAGGATTGGATATGCCACAAAAAGCCAGAATCAAGCTGGACTGTTTAAAAAAATATTCTTGAATTGAACTCCTAGTTTGAACAGATTTTTGACTGCAATTGGTGGGATGCCCAAATTTGTCAAGATTGGCCAAATAGACCAAATCTCAGGTCACCACCAAGTCCAACCTTGTTTTCTAGTGGTTTACAGATCCTTTTCCACTCGATCCCACCAAGTTCCAATCAAGTTCAGATGATGCTGAAAAAAAGATTATTATCATGTTGTATGATATATTTGGAGATGGTACATTAACAGAACACAGCATGGGTGCCTGCCTCATGCCATTACATTTATTTGGTTAGCTGTTTCCTAGTCCAAGAAAAGTACTATGGCACCAGCATGGAACACACTATAGATCCTTGTTCTTAGCCTGATTAGAATCCTCAAAATAAACAAGGAGCCAAATATCATCAAGAAAAGCTTCCCAACTATGATCTACAAGTCTTACAATAATGATTGATCAGAAGAAGCATTTCTCAGCTCATGATGAAAATGCTGGTTCATTCCAAAATAAAAAATCTTTAAAAATGTCAAGGATCTAAGAATTTACCTATAGCTTCTAACAAAATTTCTTGGTAAATGGAATTTTGTGCATATATAAATTGGTTCTTTCATAGTCAATATATTAAAGTTGGGCTTTGACCTCTAAATTTACTATTCTACACTTACGGATCTTCTGTATTTTATGCATCGTCCTCTTTGAAATAGGATGCAGCTTGAATGGCTAGACCAAAAAAATTGGCATTCTTATAGGAGTCGATGTGGGTCATATTTAACAACTTTCAAGTTTGAAAACAGAAATTTGAGTGATGCCATGACTTCCAATTCCCACCTCTAATGGACCAACTTCCACATTAACAACCTCAAGGTTTCTACCATCAATAAGCCTCTTAAGTGTTTGGAGTCTCACACCTTAGGGCTGAGGTAACTTGTGTCCAAGATTATAAGACTCTCATTCCTTAGATCTATAAGTTAATATCCTCCAAACAAATTGTCTCACATCTTAGGGCTGAATTGCGTCAAAGAATATCATACTCTCACTCCTTAGATCTAAGTTAATCATCTCTTGGGTGTTTAGTTATCTCCATACCGGACAGTATTTTTCGAAATTAAAAACCCTGCATTTAACAACGTGATGCCAAGAGTGCCAAAATGGTTTGAAAACTAGTTTAATCTATTAGCTTCTTTCCATTGAATTTACTGAGCAAATGACTTCGAATATTTAAGCCTCCTAATTTGCAACAGTTTAGGTGGGTAACTTGCAATTATCATCAAGTTTTCAACTGTAACATTTTTCACAGACCAACATTAGTTGCCAGAATGCCAGGATTGCTCAAGGAGACAAATAATAAGTTTCATTGAACTATGGAAAAAGATGGGAGCTTAATCTTAAATTTGATTAAAATTTTCATCCCAAAAAGGAAGTTTCTTTTTGTTTGAAGAATTAACAAAGAAATAGTTTATCAATAAAATATTTTATCAACAAGGAAGATTATATCAAAACAAATAAGGAAATATTTCTTTCCTGAAGAAGAAAATATAAAATGATTGATGTATTTTCATTTATGGTATGTTTTTTATTTTATTCTTCCTTATTTCTGTAATTTTTCTTTTTTATTCTTGTACTTGGGGTCCTTAGAAAGCAAAAAGACATTAAAATTAGAACGTCAATCAATGAATAATGAACAATTCTTTTTCCCATAATATATATGAATTGTGGGTGGTTACTTCTCCTTTTTCAATGGTATGATATCATTGTCTATGTGTGAGATGTGTAGTGTAAAACATTGATCCCTCAAAGTTAATTTTTAAGCCATAAAATATATGAATTGTAGGTGGTTACTTCTTTTTCAATGGTATGATTTCATTGTCTATGTGTGAGATGTGTAGTGTAAAACATTGATCCATCGAAGTTAATTTTTAAGCCAGATCGAGCCTGGTTGTTTTTCTTCCTTCTTTTATCTTATCTAAAATCTTCTATTTTACAACTAACAAATCCTAGAAAAATATTTTTTCTTTGACCCCCGTGCATCTTGTCCTATATCAATAATTCTCCATCAGATACTGTCTTTAACAAAGAGACAATTAAAACACTATATATCATAAACATTCATTACCTCCAAGATGAGTTTACAGCAAACAGGCAAAATAGACAAGCACTGGAATAAAGAATAGCACATGAACCTCATACGTAAAGACAAGACCCTCTTACAGATATTGCAAATGTTCTAGACGTCCAAGCTCAGGTACAAGATGGCCAGACAAATTTGAATTGCCCAGGTCCCTGTGAAAAGCAACATATAGAGCAAATTATAAATATCACACTGATCAAAGATAAAGGATAACTTGCAAGCAAATAAGGTGGACAGTACAAAAAATACAACGTGCAATGAGGAAGAATATGTAAAGTTGAATATTTGAACCATGGACAGAAGTGTTAGATGTCCTACTTAAAACTTGGTCAAAAACTCAATGTCTACAATGAACAAATAGTGTCCACTAATTTGTGAACTACATCAATTGCATTCCATCACCATAAACCCCAACACTTATGCTTTCAAAAATAGAGGAGAATACATATAGATCATAGACCTTGTAACCATCTAGGAAAAATAACTTGCCATGTACCCAGGTGAAATAAATATGGTCAATGGATTTGTCATAGAGATTCTAGAAATTGGTAACTTTTCCTGTTCATCTGTTGGAAATTATTGCTTACTGTTCCTTTATTAAGTGTCTAATGTGTCATCAAATTCAGGAACTTCCATAAACTTGAGCATTAACTTAGTTTTAGATTATCCCCTAACCGAACTACAACATGTCAACTTCCTTAAGCACCAAAAGTTGTGGAAGTTCATGTAGTATTAAGTTGATATTGTCCATAGAAAATTTGTGTAATAATCACTAGCTTTCCTTTTGTGCTGCACACCACAGCTACAGAAAAATTACACTTTTTGGACTATGTTCTCTGCACAGACATGTCATGGAATTAGAGCAGTTGTTCTCTAAAAGAATTTCTGCGCAAGGATGAAGTCTGAAACCAGCCAACAACAACACCATTAACTTTTTAAGCCTTATTATATTAAAAGATCGGGTGGAGATTAAAAAAAAAACTGAATTTCAGGCAAATAATAAAGATTTCCCTCTCTCCAATAACTAGGTCTGGAGTATAGATGAGAAATGAATAGCGTAACACAACTTATCAAAAGTTAGATTTCATCGATACATATATAACAAATTAGCAAGATATCACAAAGTTACATTATGAGCATGAGTTGAATCTGCTACTACAGTACTTCTTAATGGCAAGTATTATTGAGACATTGACAATTCCAACAAGGCATGCTGGCACATTATCTATATAAATTTAGCATCTTAAGAAAGATTCCTTGACAATTCTTTCAAAGTTGTCTTAAACGTTTTCAAATCTAGTCTAGTTTCAAGCTTCATTGGCTGATTGCGATGGTGCTTTAATAACAGAAACATAAATTTATACAGAAAGAATTAGCGGATACTGGATATTAACCTTATGATGGTATATTAAAAGCACAGAAGGATACTTACCATGTCTACTATCTCCTTTTGTTCCTATCTTAACCATTCTTAAACATCTATATAAATCATGAAAGGATACAATAACTATGTTGAATCCAGAATCTTGATGACATATACAAAGAACACTGATTTAACTCTGTTTACTCTGTCAAATTTCATTTATACATCACATGATTTTCCTTATCTGTTCATTCTCATGAATTTTCTTTAAATTGTATTTGTCACTTCCCATAACCATCCTCATCTTTTGACAGTTTCCATGCCACAAACTCCTCTCCGAGGACCCTTTTCAATACAATGCATTACTCCCTTTTACCACCAATAACCTTCTCCTCCTGAAAACTAAAGCTCGGGACACTAGCAATAAGAATATCAATTCATACCTTCATTATATTCAGTAAGCGAAGAGGGGTGAGAGACAAGCAGTCTGTACAAAACCTTTTCACTTAATAATGGCACCACAGCCAAACAATACAAATTAATTGCTTAAATGCTTCCAAAAAGGAAAATAAAGAATATGACACGACAGCAAACATTCTTGATGCGTCCAACCTCCCATTTCTCTCTATGTTATTAATTTATTAAATGCTTCAACTTTTTGCTAATAAGGAATTTTACGCATGAACTAACTATGCCTACTTTTGTACTTTGCACTCTAAAGGATGCAATTTATTCATGGAAGTTCTTCCCAGCAATATTCGTACTTTATCTCTATTTCCTAAAATACCATGATAATTAAGATATTCATAGTAGCTTCTGTTAACCCAGAAAGTTGATGATATTTTCATAATTACTTGCCAACTCCATAAAAAGTTGTTCAACTACTGGAGAAAATAAAAACATGAAAAAAGAAATACATGTATATATAAGCACAATATCCTCAATCTTCCAACAAGATTCTCAATTTACATATTTTCCCAAAAGTTTCACCAAATCTACATCATAACAATTAACAGCAAACTACTACTCGACCATCAAATCATGGAAAAAAAATTCCAAATTTGCTAACAAATGCAGTCCGGCTACACAAATCCCACTCAAATCCCGATAAATTCATAAATTCAGGGAAAAAGAATGTAAATTAAAGAGAACCTAGGAGGGGAGAAAGGAATGCAGAGGCGCAAGTACACCTACACGCGAGTGACACGATTGTCCTGATTGCAGGTGATATGGAACCAAGTACACGGGTTCACGAGCGTCGGATCCCAGCTCTGCAGCACGTTATCGGGGTCCGAGAGGCTCTTCCGCAGCGCGTAGAGCGCGTCCCCCTCGGAGTTGGACGAGACCAACCGGGGCGACAGCAAAGCCACCGCCAGGACCACCGCCAGGGTTCTCGCTACGACGTCGGCAGCCACGACCATGGCTCCCCTCGCCCAAGGATTCGCACCACCGAGATCTAGGTTTAGGTTATTCGGCGCTACTTCGAGGTGGGTTGGTTTCGGTGGGAATGCGAAAGGCGTCCACTACAGGAGGAGTAAAAGGAGAGAGGAGAAGCCGATGCTTAAACTGTGCGTCCGTAGTCCTTTAGCTTAAATAGTTACTTACGAGCGGGACGAAAAAGAGCAGTAGTTTTAAATGTGGTTGGATTCGGATAACAGCTATCGAAGTCTGACACCGGTCTTTGGACGTCATTTATTGCAATTTCAATTGTAACCCATTTCTTAAACTTCCTTTGTATGTTCGTACATCTGTCAAGTAGCCAATGGCATTTGAAGTTTGAGGTAAAAATGGTCATTCGATTCTCTCTCCTCTGTCGAGCTCTTCTCATCATGTCCTGTCAAATTTGATTCCCTCCATCTGTCTTCTCCACCAGCTTCTTCTCTTGTTGAGGGGAGGGGTTCCAAAAAGACAAAGAGACAAGGAGACAAAGAAGCTTTTGCTCATGCTTTATCCCTCCGAGGAAAAGCATGACCACTAAACTAAGTTGAGTGTGACCTAACTCCATTATATTAGTGTTTGATTCACGTCAACAGTAGCCGACCGTCTCCACTGCAAAGTGGAATTCTTTTTTTACTGGGAAAGGTTGGCAAAGTGAAACTCAACGATAATATTGGCATGCATATAAATTATAATTATATTATTTTATAAAAAAATATTTTTTAATAGTAAAATTTAAAATTAAATAATAATAATATATTAAATCTAAAATATATATTTTTTGATATCACTCAAATCATCTTTCTTCTTAAATACATCATCATCCGACATCTTTCTATCCTTTATAGTATTATTATAAATGATGAAAT
This sequence comes from Musa acuminata AAA Group, assembly GCF_036884655.1. Classification (NCBI taxonomy): domain Eukaryota; kingdom Viridiplantae; phylum Streptophyta; class Magnoliopsida; order Zingiberales; family Musaceae; genus Musa; species Musa acuminata. The sequence goes on along the minus strand of NW_027021349.1, from coordinate 1,527,515 downwards.
AAAAACTAAAAGTAGATAAGAATAGAACTATAATATTTTTTATATATAATCCCTATGAGGTAGAGTAGAGGGGCTATGATAAATAATTATAAGAGTTCCTCGTTATCCTAAATAAAGAATTCTATCATAATTAAACTTCTTTTTTATTGATCGATGACTCTAATCAAAATATAATTAGAATTATAATATATCTTATTCTCTCACTTAGCTCATTAATTAATAAGATGTAAAAAAATTTAAAATCATAATAAATAAAATAAAATAAAATTTTATTTAAATTTTTTTCTAATTAGATTCTAAAAATTTTAAAAAATATTTTATATATGATCACAAATTTTATAAAATAAGCCAATAAATCTAATAAATATAATAATATTATATTATTTAAGTCTGATTATCAATGCTAGTGATAGTGATTATATATCATTAATGGCATACTATCTTTTATGTACCATAATATAATTAGTCGTTCCTAATACAGTTCATAATGATATCTTTAATTTGTTTGTCATTTAACCATATATATATATATATATATATATATATATATATATATATATATATATATATATATATATATGTGTGTGTGAATAGAATAACAAAAATAAATAGTTTTAATTATATAAGAAATAATATCAATTATGATATCTACATCACCATATCTGAGTTGCTCACGAGCTTAAATATAATAACATATTCTTTAAACACCTTAGGTTATAAGATCTCAATAAATTGATTATCAATTAATATAGTGAAACTCATATTTTTCAATTGATATTAGTTATTTTTGAACTATTTCCATAACTATTTTATATCATAACTCATGAAACTATTAGAATACTTATCATTTTTAGAAAAAAAAATTTGTTGCAATATATCATAAAGTATCGTTAGTGACTTGGCAATTAAGTTTGACCATGCCAAATCTTAAGATAAAATTTCATAATCATATAGTTTGATTAATGGCATCAAAGCATGTCACAAAATCTTCTATTTTCAATAATATAATTTGCATTATATTACTCTTAAAAATTACTCCTTCAATTAATATAAATATAAATCATAATATGGATCTCCTTATTGTTGAGGTAATTTGCAGACTCAACATATGAAAATCTTGATTTGATCTCTTGTGAGCATATAATCATTTATTTTTTATAAATATCTTATTACTTTATTTATAGTCTTTCAATATTTTATTTATGAGTAACTCTAATATCTACACAGCATCCTTATTGTAAAACTTATATATATGGTATAGACTTAAACATATAATAGACTTCCAAATACATATCCATAAGAAACGTTCGAACTTCCGATGAACTCTCAAACTCTCAATGAAAGCTTGTTCTTGACTCCGGGACTTCATTTTGCTTTATGCCTTGATCACTATTGTAGTTAATCCTGCACAAATAAAACCTACTTCGATCTAGACAATTATTATAAAGCTTGAATCATGTTGTCCAGTATGTCATTGGTTCATCGACGCTTCGTCCGATTCTTCGGCGCATCATCATCTCTTACAGCCTATTGCCCAATCGATTAGTTGACCTCCGTAACTTCGATATCCTTAGCACAATTTTTGCTCTTCTTGGCCCGATACCTAAACTCATGGCCCGAAGCCTTCTGCTGATACGTCGATCGATCATCCAACTCGACGTCCAATCTTCTGACATGTTCTACTTCGGCTCAACATGATTCTTCTTGCTTTTAATTGTCTTTCCTTGATCGAAACTTCCTGCGTCACTCAAAACGCAGATCAAATCATAAACACTATTAATTAGTTTCATCATCAAAATCCGAGATTTAACAATAAATTCATTAGTAACTGAATAAAACTACATACTAAATCTCTTTGAGACTCGATCAATATACTTTTTTTTGAGATAGTTCTAGTAATATTCGAGATCTATTCATAAATATCTCAATACCAATAACATAAGTTATTTCAATCATCTTAATTTTTGCAGTGAGAAATATTTTAGTCTCATGCAATAAGCCAAGATTATTGTTGGTAAAGAAAAAATATCATCTATAGATTAATATAACAAATTTGCTCCTACTAACTTTCAAACATAAACATAACAAATTTGCTCCTACTAACTTTCAAACATAAACACTAATCAATAATATTCTTTTAAAAATCTAAATGAAGTATTGGTATCATAGGATTTTATATACTATTGTCTAGAAGTTTATTTAAGGTCATATATATATTTCCTAAATTTACAAGCTAAACTTTTTCTTTTCCTTCTTTGTGAATCCTTTATGTTGTTTCATATATATTTTTTCATCTAGATCCTAATTCAAAAAACTTATTTTTATATTTATATGATGTAAATCACGATTATAATGAGCTACCAATATCATAATGATTCTTAATGAATCTATTTAAAAATAAAAAAATACCTCATTATGATTGATATTTATAGTAAAATATTTGACCACAAGTTTAACTTTATATAATTCTATATTATCTTTTAAGTTATGTTTAGTCTTAAAGATCAATTTACAATCAAACTCTTTTACAATTATAGATAATTTGATGATTATTTAAACATCATTCTGGTCCATTAATTTTAACTTTTTTTCATTGTATTGCAACACTTTTTATAATTATCATTTTTATGAAAAATAATAAGAAAGTTTTTTTGATTCTTATGTCATAATCTGGTTCTTGTATATATACCACATAATCATAAAAAATGATAGGTTTTTTTTTCTCTTTAATATTTTCTCAAAACTATCAATTATCGTTATTTTATAAGTTCATCAATGGTGATATCAATGTCATGTGAGAGTTAATCAATATTATTTTATTATTTACCTTCATCAAATCGTTTAGTGATTTAAGAAATAACAAACTCTCAAATAAAAAATGATAAAGGGAGTATCAACATGTATCTCCATAATATTAAAATATGAGATTATCACTTATGCTAATTCATTAATTAATAAAAAAATAGCTAAAAGATCAAAATCATCCATAAAATTTACTATCCTTATTGAATTTGATTTTTTTGACCTTTCTATCTAATTATTTCTCAATTTTATTTATATATACCTAAGGGCATTAACAACTTGAGATATTATATGAATTAGATTTATATAGTCATGTTTCAATAGATCATCTATAAAGGTGATAAAATTTTTTCTTTATACAATAGAGAATATGGAATGATCTATAAATATAAGTATATATAATCTCAAAGAATTCATGAAACTACATTTCATCTTATACATTTGATTGTAGAGTCATTACAAACTTAAGATTCACATTAATTTATAAACTACTATATAAAATTTCATAATTAATCGTTATTGAATAATAAATATACTGAGTTTGTCATTACCAAAAGAATGATAATGTTCTAATAATTCTGGATAAAAAATTAAAATTTTAGAATTATAAAAAATATCATATATTCTTAAGATTCATTAGATGAACTATCTTTAAACATAGGTAATAAGTAATTATAACTATCGCTTAAGATGTTCTCTTGTAATGATGAATCTTTTATGCTCCTTTGGTTTGTTCAAGTTAAAATGAAATCCTATCAAATATAATCTATCAAATATTTAAAAAAACTTTTATAATATTTAATTCAAAACATACAAAAGTTAGCTTATATCTTTCCTTTACAAAGCAAATCTTATAGTCCTTCTTACATTTCTTACAATAGAAATAGTATTTTACTATAAAATTTTTTCTTGTATGAGTTTTTATAACCTTTATAAAGATTTATTTAATAAATTATACTTTAACTTTCTTTTATTGTTAACCACTTCTTGAGTAGTAATCAAAATATCATAAGATCATTCCCACTTTAATTTTAATTCTTCCTAAATACACAGTCAACTCATTTAAGTTTCACTTATCCTTTATTTATTCTATAATAAATTTTAAATAAATAAAATTAAAAAAATAACAATGAATTACATAATAAAGACTCATCATGTCAAACATTCTTTATCCTCACAAGTTTGTCAATCATAATGAGGATATGTCTTAGAATTCTTTGAATGCTTTACATGAAATCAATTCTTTTATTGAGGTATTAATCAATAACTTGTTAACAAATTTTAGTGTGTAAGTTGTATACTATAATGAAATCTAAATTTTATTAATAATTATCACAAAATTAAGCATAAATAGATATTTTCTAATTATTTATTTTAATTATTTGTTCCATAGAATTTTGAAAAGTTAAATACATGAGGTGTAATATACATAGTATAAATTGTATATGCTCAAATTATTTATAATAATTTAATCTAAAAAATAGAAACATTAGAAGCATAATAGTATAATGGGAATACCATTATAATAATAATATAATGGGAATACCATTATAATAATAATAAATATAATATAATATTTTGAGTTTTTCTATTGAACTATAGATATCACATGTATTTTATCTTTCAGTTAAATATTAACATATCTAATGTTTATATAAGATTTTATAATTATGGAAGACTAATATTATCTTTGTAGAATAGTATTACTATATTTGGATATATAATCCTGAGTTGTATGAATATCCAAAATAGTATTATCCTATCTCATCTTATAATTATTTGAAATAGATATTCATTTGGGATTATCAAGATCTCATAATTATATATACTATTATAAATATTATTTTTTAAATATTATTTAAGATTTGTTTTATAATATAATTTCATAAATTTATTAGTCTAGGGGACGTTGGTGGCTATAAGAATAATATAATTATATAAAATATATTTTTATATATCATATAAATAGTAAAATATTTATTATAATTTACACCCAATAAGTATATCATATCAAGCCATTTTTAAAGCTATAAATTAGACAAAATTTAGGAATATAAATTATAAATAATATATATAAATTATAAATAATTATTATTAAATATTAATCAGTAAAAAAATCATATGATACTGTAATAATATTTCATATTTATTTAATATGCATGTGAATAACTATATAAATATTCAATAATAATTATTAAAATTTAAGTGTCATAAGTAAATAAAAAAATTAATATTTTATAAGAAAAAAATATAAAATATCTTAATTTATATATTTTTATAATTTATATTAAATTAATATTTTAAGAATAGAGGATCTAAAATAAATAATGAGGAGAGTCGCTCCCATCAAAATTATCCCAATAAAAAATTTTACTATAATTATATTTATTTTCTATTGACCGATAGTCTTGATCAACATCTAATCAAAATTACATTATTTATATAATTAAATAATAAAACATAATCTACAGCCGTCCACGTAAACAAATAGCAAGACAAAACTGTGTCCAGTTAAGATGGGGAGGACGGTCTCAAAGTAAAGTCGGAAGTGTCGCCAATATAATAATTGCACTGTTCTAATTGTTTACAGAAGAAATAGTTTTTCTGCACGTCACTATATTGGTGACCAGCTTTTGTAAGATTCTGATGAATGTTATTGTTGCTAAAAATTCTTTCATTATTATTATTATAGTGAATGGATTTCCTTGTGAACAGATTCCTTCGGGAAGAAGAAAAAGCTGTTCATCATGAACATGAGTTTGATTAGTATTGTTCGAATTCCTTTGGGAAGGAGAAAAAGCTGTTCATGATGAACATGAGTTTGATTAGTATTGTTCGAATTCCTTTGGGAAGGAGAAAAAGCTGTTCATCAGATTAGTATTGTTTGACTTGATCCTCAGAAAAGGAAAATAAAAGTCTTATAAGAAGGAATTATTCTTCATGGGTGGAGCAGATAGCAGAAACCAATTAATTATACACTGGTATCATATTTAATTGTATAACCAATAGTCATGATGGACGGAGAGAATATGGTTCTGATAATGGTCTTTTTTACAGAAAAAATAATTGTCCAGAGGTGAGTCATTGACATGGCAAAGAATGCCCTGGTTTTCTTTACAAAGGAGTATACCATCAAATGATGTGTGGCAAGTCTCTAGTTGAACTAATGAGGTAATTGAAGAAACCATAAATTCAATAAAAAAATATTAAATATAAGATATAATTATATAAATTATAAGATTTATATATATATATATATATATATATATATATATATATATATATATATATATATATATATATATATATATATATATATATATATATATATATATATATATCATATGGGTCTGACAGCATCATACCCGGTATATAGTCTTTGGGTTATAAGATTGATGAGGGACTCTAGGTATACGGTAACTGAGGACAAACAGGTCCAAATGGATTGGATTCTCCTGTATTGTTTAGAGACTACGGTGTAGTGACCTAGTACATCCGTAATCGATGAGTCGAGTGAATTATTATAAAGATAATAATTCACTGAGCCAGAATGAGTTCTGACAGGTATAACTTATGATCAGCTCGATATTGAGCCTAGAGTGTCACACACATATGATAAGTGTTACGATGAGTAGAGGTTCGAATATGAGATATCCGCTAGACCCCTTATCTTATCAAATATCCAATAAGCTCTTCAATTATTGGATCATATGGATGAGATCCAATTGTTGAATCTCGTATTTTGATAATGAAACCACTTGATATATGTTTATGATTTAATCTGCGTTTTGAGTGACGTAGGATGCCTCGATTAAGATGAGACAATTAAAGCAGGAAAATCATGTTGTGCTGGAGGAACATGTTTGAAGATTGGACGTCGAGTTGGTGGATCGGTCAACGTATCGACAGAAGGCTTCGGACCGTGGACTCAGGCATCAGGCTAAGAAGAGCGGGTATTGTGCCAAGGATATCGGAGTTGCGGAGTCAACTAGCCGATTGGGCAATAGGCCGCAGGAGAGGACGATGCGTCGAATAATCAAACGAAGCGTCGAGGGACCAATGATATACTAGATAACTTAGTTAATTGCTTAGGATTAATTGTCTCGATCGAAGTTTTGTTTTACATATGCAGGATTAACTACGATGGAAGTAAGATATGCAGTAGGAGTTACGCTGGAGTCAAGACTATGATCACGTTGGGAGTTCGAGAGTTCGACGGAAGTCCGGACAGTCATCGGAGGTTCTGCGGGAACAAATCCGAGAAGTCCAGGAGCTTGCTAAAAGAAGCTCGTCGGAACTTGCCAAGTGGATCGTCGCAAGTCCAAGAGTTTGCCGGAAGTCCGCAGGAGCATCACCGAGGGTTCATCTGATGATCGACGGAAGTTCGTCGGAAGCTCGCTGGAAGAAGCAATTGACGCATCGGAGCAAGTTGCAGTAAATGTCTTAAGAAAAATCGTAGTTAGCACGATGATTAAGTTAGAAATGGGAGGTGATCCCATTAACTTAATCTGGGGGCAATTGGGCCCTTCATAGATCCAAATTGGGTCGAATGGATCAACCCATTCGGACCAAAATTCCTGCCAAGCTGACACGAACTTAGCTGGTTTTGCCTAAGTCGTACGGCACCCTTGCGCGTCCGTCCGCAAAGGTCAGCCTCCCCGAAGCCTCCCATTGTCCCTTAGGACCAACAAAAGAGAGAACGGGTTAAAGAGAACGCCTCAAACGGGATCCACAAGCAAACATGTCCGAAAAACACTTCATAGACAAAGCAAATTACAAACAGACTTTACAAGCTCTGAACAGTGGCACAACAAAGGGTAAAATGGTCCATTACAGATCGAAAAAGCTCTCGAGCGTGTCCACATGACACAACCTTTATTTACAAGCCTAAAGAGGCCACCAACCCAACTAAAATGGGACTATTAAGCCTTCGGCCGCCCCTTTACATTCTGTACAAGGCATGAACATGCCAAAAGACACGGACATACATAAGCATTACATCAAACACCTTGTTTAGAAGTTTGTCCGTGACATTCTCCCCCACTTATCCCTTCGACGTCCTCGTCGAAGCCTTTGTGAACACTGCAACTCTTCGCCTTTGCTGAGTCTTCAATCTTCTGCTCTAGCTGCAATGCGCCTCCTGGCTCCCAGCTGCTCTCCGCTGCTGTTTCTGAGTAGTCGAACCTTTGATCCGCCATGCTGCTTCAACTCGCCAATGACTTTGACTCTGGTGTGGGGTTGGCTGAGTTGTGTTGATCCTCGTTGATTCCTGCGGATTCACCAAATGAAGGAAAAGACCATCCTTACTGCGCAAGTCTCTCAAAATTTCCACATGCTGCTTGAACTGGGTGGATGCTTGTTGGAGCTTTAACGAGCATCGCCTCGCAAACTTCTGAAGTTTTGGGTCCTTCCTCCACAAAATCTGCTCATTGACTCTTCTTTCAGTTAGTTGTCACATCCAAGTATGTTCGCATCACTTCCGCTTTCGATTGGCATTTCGTTGGGAAATGAGGCGGACAATCTACTCTCAGTAGCACTGATCACCGTTGGTGAGGATTTGACAACTATTGTCTTCCATTATCTTCGAAGGGTCTTTGAACTTGTGCAGAGCTCCTCTGCTAGATAGATAAGAGAACTGGGGTACTCGGTTTCGCCCATTCTCTTAAGAGTTGAGAAGGCAAAGGTTACTTGACTTCGCCCGCCTCCTCGAGGTTGTACTTCATGCATCGAGCTGGTTACTGGTCTTCGCCTGCTCTTTGCTCACACTTCTGAAGCACTTGAAGTGTTTGCACTCCTTGCGTTGAGTTAGCTACTGTGATTCACCTTCTCAATGCCATTGAACTTCTGGAATGCAGGAAGTTTTCACCCCAACTTGGAGTAATTCTCTGATAGATGAGGTCGCCTCTGGGATTATATCGTCTTCTCCATCAACCCTGCCGCCTACTCCACTGAGTAGCAAAGGTACAGCACCGCGTACTGCTTGCTTCGTTCCTTGGTCGTGCACTCTTGCATGACCCGAAGTCCTTCACTTACGACTATCTTGATGAGAAACTTGTTGACACCGGTCTTACGAAGTTTCTTGGCCTCTGCCCTTCAGCCTTGTCTCGGTACTTGGAGATTGCCTTTGCATACTCCACCTCCTCGGCCCCTTTCACGACCAAGCACTCTCCCTCCATGAGAGCAAGGGATCAATGACTTTCACGGAAGTCCCGCCTCTGCGGTACCATGGCGCTGCCATGCCCATGGCGCTGCCATGCCCATGGCGCTACTATCCGTCGCCTCGCCTCTGAATCCCTTTTCTTCACAATCAGTAGATATGTCTCTGTGGCACTCCTCTGAGTCCACCTCCATTCTAACTGATGCTTGATTTTGGGTAGCTAAGTCCCTTTGGACTCGTCGTCGCTTCCTCGCCCCTTTCGACCCCCTGCTTCAACACCTCTGTGTTTTCCAAGCAGTCCGTTTTGTCGATGGAAAGACAGACTGCAACTCCCATGCATGGCCTCTGCCATCACGTTGTAGAGTTTGCACCGATTCTGTTCTCCTTAGCTTCCTTGGTAGCAACGTTCGCTCACTCGACCTTGTCCTCTGACTTGTCGGGCTCCCTTAAGCGAATATGAACTCTGGAGCAGTCCAACTCTCCAGCTGCTTCGATCATACCTCTGCATGATCAAGTCCCTCCCATGGGACTCACTGGTACTTGCATTCGAACTTTTCCCTTGGTGGAACACAGCCCCCATATGCTGATGACCAAGGTTTTCATCCGATGCAAAATTCGATGCACGCACGAAAGACCCGCCTCTACGGTACCATGGCCTTCACTCCTTGAATCCATAGCCCTTCTTGTCGTCGTGTTGTTCACCAAATCGGAGCTCCCAGTAGCTCCCGATCATACCTCCATATGATCTCATCCCTCACGGGACTATGTCGTGTGTGTCGCATTGCCACGAACTGTTCCACCACGATCCGCTGCACCATGTCGCCTCCTGGTGACATCTCCATTGCATTCTGATCCTTGTGGAATAAACTCGAATTGTGAACCCTCCATGTGTGGCCTCTGCCAATACATCGCAGGGTCTCCTCCACCTTCGATTTTGTTCGCTCCTTTGGCAACCGACCTTCATCCACCCACTCTTGGGTCACACCTAGATGAAGCACCGCTCTAGGACAGTCCGTCGCCTAGTAGCTCCCGAAGTCCACCGACTTCACTGTGATTTGTGCACCATTGTCTGGATCCTGGGCCTCTGCCCCTACCAGCACAATCTCCGCTGCGCACCGCTTCCTTCATAGCAACTCGAATGACAACACTGTGGCATATTCTTCAAGAGTACCCGCCTCTGCGTCCTCTTGCCCCGTGCTAAGGCCTTCTGAACTCAACTTCGCCTCCGCAAATTGAGTCGCCTTAGTTCCTCCATCAAATGCTCCTCCGAGATAAGGTGCATGTGCCCCAAAGCTCCCTTCGTCTTTGGCACCATGCAAGATGAGTCCGCTCTGTCAGAATGAAGGACCCATGGAACAGCATGATTCTACTCCTGCCTCTGCAAGAGTTCATGTCCTTGACCTCTGTCTAGGGAAAGCGCTGTGCCTCTGCTCCATGTTCCAACTTCTATGCTGGCTCCCTTCATGCGGCTTGGGTACTTCGCCAAGTTACACCCTAGTTGTTCCGCTCCTTGTTTTTGCATTGAGTCGATGGTGGCCCTCGCGCCCACCATTCCACGGGTCAGCCCTCCCTTGAGTCCGATCTCCAGATCGACTCCAAGTGTGCCTTCATTTAAGTTGCTTTAGGTTGCTCCCCCACTTGATCTCGCAATGCATCCACCAATGCATTCTCTCGAGCGAGATCATGCGACAACTCCTCGCTGCTTGCTCGGTCCATTGAGCTTCGTGGAGTTGTTGTTTGTGATGTACTCCTCCTCAACATGTGAAGTCCGTCTCACATGATTCTCCCTCTGGAGTGCCGAGACTTATCCCTCCTGGATAACTGTCCCGTTGGAGCAACATCTCTCTTCGTTTCGGAGACCACCATCCCCTTGGACTACTCCGATCTGCTGAAAAAACTGTGCATTGTTTTGCCTCTTGCAAACGCACTTGCTAGATTGCGCCTCCACGTCAATACAGCCACCGCTGCACCCCTCCAGGCCTAGCAACATGCTGAACTCGTTGCACACTTCAGCCTCCTCCGGACGTATCCTTCACATGCCGAAGAGAAAGTTTCAATGCTCCATGGCGCCGAGTCTCGGTCGCCTTGGGATGGCCACGAACAATCCATCGTCCGCATACAAGCCCATGCATGAGTACCGAATTCTTCGAGTTAGCAATTCCCCTCACCTCTGTGAGCTTTGCACAACTCTTTCGGTCGCTGAGCAACTCATTCCACTTTGCATGGTCTCGTCCTTTTGCCAAGCGCCTCGCTTGCCTTGAGCACCATCAAGTAAAGTTGTCAACGTTGAGCCGTAGCTCAAACTCAGCCATCCCAACCTTTGTGCGCTCCAAATTCTTCCAAGCTTGCCTGTTCTCGTGGTGCCTCTTGCGCGAAGGGTTGGCCATTCCTCTGAATGCCAATCTCAGATGCCCGCTCCTCTGAGCGACTCTTTTCCCTACATCTCCATGCCCGTTTTTCCTCAAACGGTCGTGCGTTGCTGACTGCCCTCCATGCAGCCCCACTAGGTCCCCCACGTTTGCATGTCAAGTGTTTCTATGAGTACTTGTCCCGCTCTGATACCATATGACACGAACTTAGCTGGTTTTGCCTAAGTCGTGCGGCACCCTTGCGCGTCCGTCCGCAAAGGTCAGCCTCCCCGAAGCCTCCCATTGTCCCTTAGGACCAACAAAAGAGAGAACGGGTTAAAGAGAACGCCTCAAACGGGATCCACAAGCAAACATGTCCGAAAAACACTTCATAGACAAAGCAAATTACAAACAGACTTTACAAGCTCTGAACAGTGGCACAACAAAGGGTAAAATGGTCCATTACAGACCGAAAAAGCTCTCGAGCGTGTCCACATGACACAACCTTTATTTACAAGCCTAAAGAGGCCACCAACCCAACTAAAATGGGACTATTAAGCCTTCGACCGCCCCTTTACATTCTGTACAAGGCATGAACATGCCAAAAGACACGGACATACATAAGCATTACATCAAACACCTTGTTTAGAAGTTTGTCCGTGACAAAGCGGTGGCACCGCCCAAGAGATGGTCTCCCAAGAAAGATGGGCGGTGCAACCGCCCAGGTCAGGTTGTAGCATCGCCTGGGCTCAATCTCCGAGCGAGGCTGGGTGGTGCAATCGCTCAGTCTCCGAGCTGCCAGGCAGTTGTACTGCCCCAATCAGGAGGTGGTATCGTCAGGACCCCGGAAATCCGGGAGGTGACATTTTTGAGCTCCAAATTCAAACCAGTTTGGAGCCTATAGAGCTTCTCGAAGTTCAAGTATTGAGTCTCCACATCGTGTAGGATGTGGCTCATATAAAACATCAACCTTTAGACTTTCTCTTGCTCCCTTATCAAGATAAAGCTAATTGTTGTCGATGTTACCAAGAGGTATAAGTATAGCTCTTCACCGGGGCTAGAACTAGATAGTTCGGGTGACACCGCCAAGTACTCCTTGAGTTGCTCGAATGTTGGTTGCTTTAAGGTCCTAAAGAATGGTAAGCATCAATCACTGGTTCTTAAGGGAAAACAACTTAGAGCTACAATCTGCTTGGTCAATCACTGAACTTCCTTTGTAGATGCTAGAGGCTTTATGTTGAGGATAGATTATACTTTCTCTAAGTTGACACTCATTTTAGTTCGAGAGACCATAAAACCTTGAAACTTTTCAAAACTGACTTTGAAGGCACATTTTGCTAGGTTGAGCCATATTCAAAACTTCTTGAGTGTGGTAAAAGTCTCGGCCAAGTCAACCAGATGGGTGTTAGATGTCTGACTCCTGACCAACATGTCATCAACATACACTTCCATATTTCTCTATATTTAGAGCTAAAATATCTTATTAATCATTTTTTGATACATTACTCTAACATTCTTAAGTTCGAAAGGTATGACTTTGTGATAGTATAACCCTCAGGAAGTATGCTTTATCCTTTAGTGCCATTCTAATTTAATTATATTGTGAAAATGCATCCATGAAAGTAAGCTACTCATGGTCCAAAGTTATACCAACCAACTAATTGATCCAAGACAGAGGTTAATTATCCTTTGGACAAGCTTTATTAAGATTGGTGTAGTTAACACACACAAATCATTTTCCATTCCTCTTTTTTACAAAGACTATATTAACAAGCTATGTTGGGTAGTTCATGGATAAAATCAGTACATAGTAATTTATTGATTGCTTGTTGCTTTTCAATATGGGGCAAGCTTTCCGGAATTCTAGTGAATAGATTGATGTTGTGGGTCGATATTAAGGTGATGCTGATCCATAATTCGATCAATCTTTTGCATATCATTAGGGGTCCAAGCGATGACAATCCTCTGGTGGTTAAGGTGCCTCTTCCGAATGAGTTATTTTATTTGTTGCTTTAAATCATGACAATCCTTCGTATCATGTCTGTGATCTTGGTGGAAGCAACAAAACTTGGTGTGATTCCACTTGGCGGGGGGAGTCCGAAGAGGATGAGGTGCATGAAGTAAGCTCTTCACCCTTATCGCATGAACACCTTAGTGTGAGAATTATTCAATGATGTAAACTCTCTATGGGAATGAACCCAATCCCCTCTAAACTTATTGTTGTGGGGCCGCTTTGGATTATTCGGCCATGAGCTTCTTTCTTCTTTGATAGCCCTATTAGGCTTCGAGTTTCTCTTTTCGATAATCACATATTTCATGACTCTATGTCGGTTGGCCTCTTGTAACAGCTCGAGGAATGTGGCAGGAGGTCATGTGATGATCGAATAGAAGAATTTTGAGGGTTGGAGACTGCCAATATAAGTATCAAATATAATAGATAAACTCAAGTTCGCCACTAGTATTACTTCATCATTGAACCATTCGATATAACTGGCTAGGGACTCTTTGTCCATTTGCCTTATGGCCAAGAGGGAGGTTGTAGGTTTCTTCAGCAAGTAGAAGGTTTCTACAAGGCTATTAACCATAAGGTTTGAGGTTTAAATTCTCATTCTAACGTCAATCTGTTAGTATAGATTTTAGTTATCCAAGTTGAGATGGTGATTCAGATCCAACACAGGTCCATTCCAAGTTAGTCTCATTCTAAGTCATTGTTCGTAGAGAGTTGAATCTATAAAACTAAGTCGAGGGCATTCCTGACAAATACCTCTTTGATGGTTAAGTCAGTTTTGGATTCGATCCGATCGAACTAGCCAGCTAATATTGAGAATGAAGTTGTGTGTAAGAGTATACTTAGGATCTTTTTTAAAAGTGACTTTGGAGATAGTTACGCCCGAAATCGTTAGTGACAGGAAGTGGACATGCGACGTTTTAAGCAGGGTTCGGACGATTGACCATTTGGCCACGTATCACTAATTATGTGTTACTTGATCCGACTGCCACCATGTTCTCCGTGTATGGCCATCGTAACCTATGGTGATCAATTAGTTGATCGCATACTATCAGGTTACGTATCTGTCATGTCACTATGTACCTGTCATGTCACTATGTACCTATAAACATATATAGTAGAATATGAACTAATTCTAACATCTCCACTTTTCTTTTAGGCTTTTTTTTTTTTTATTGTTAGCACTTTATAGGTTAAATATATATATATCCAACAAATGATTATTAAATTAATGATAAGAAGGAATTTTAAGCATTGTATATAATAAACATTGACTAATCAATTTTATTTTTGACTGAATTGAAATCACTAATATAATTTAATTTTTGTAGATATTTGTTAGAGAAAAGTAAAAAAACAGTAAAATATCTTTTCTAACTAGCTTCAATTGAATTGATCTCATTTTGTTGAAAGTTACATGATCATAAATCATGGGAAAAACTTCTTGATTGCTTATACTTTTATTGATTCAAAAAAAAATCTATAATGATCAGATCTTTTTAAAGCTAATATTGTAATTTTGGCTATTATAACTTCATAAATTCTTTCATTTTTCTCTCTTCACTCCTTTGAATAAGTAGTCATTTTCAATTAAATGATAATCTTGTTGGGTATGGTTTTCTTGGACTTTTCAGCAATCATTTTCAATTAAATGATCATCTTGTTGTCTGTCTTATCCAATTAAACTGTTATTTTTTAGTATAACTATCAATCAAAATTACTTGTAACAACAAAAATTGACTTAAGCATGTTGAAAAAGCCATGGAAAAGAGACCTTAGTAAGAGCATCTTGTAGCTGATTGCTTAGAGGGTTGAAGCATGTTCACTAATAAAATGTTCTAATATCATCCAGATGATTCTTATGGACTGCAGAATAATATCTTGGAATCCATTAAGCATAATCTTAGATACTAAGCATTTAACAAGAAAATTTATTACTTTTATATTTGTATAAATATCCACTATTACATATAAAAGTCAAATAGCCACTATTTGTATAAATATCCTTCCTGCTTTCTATAGATCTTGGATCCATTATGTTCAACACAATCTCTTAGAATAATCTACATGCCATGCACCCTTCCATAAAACTTGACACTTGGAAGTATTGATTGTTGCAAATGAAAAGAAAATATCAAGAAGTAGGCATACAAACACACTGCATCCTGTTACAGAACACACCCAAGCACAGATCGAGTCTTCTCACACTTCATCGTAGCTCCCAAGCCCTGCAAGTTGACGCTCATGATACAGCGTCGCCGACATGAGTCCACAGAAGTTCTCCTCATCGAACACCACAGTCGGAGCCACCAGACTATTGTATGCCTCCACCGTGCAGCTCACGGTGAGACTCGAGAGCATCGAGCTGGGAGACTCAGAAGCCGCTGCGGAGGCCACCGGGGGTTCGTCGGTGGACTCGTGTACTAGAGAAGCGCTCACCGTGTTCGTGTCGGCGACGAGGGAGTCGCGGCCGGTGAGCTTCTGCACGAGGGCGCGGAACGTGGCGGCGCTGGTGGTCACCCTCATGGGGTTGGAGATGTAGACCACCTTGATGGGCTTCTTCTTCTTCCTGACGATAGTTTTGGATCGCTTGAGGCACTTCCGGTGGACAATTTGTCTCTCCATCATGGCTTAGCGCCGGTGAATGTGATCGCAACAACACCGGAGATGGAAGGGAAGTATAAGGAGGGAGTAGGATCTTTATACTGCGAGGGCAGAGAAGATATCTTGTGATCATAGGAGATTCATATGCAGACAAGTCAAGTGGATATACTGTGTGCGTGACACAGAGAGAGGGGGCGGTCAAATGCAGATTCATATAATGTCAGCATTAACTTTTTGAGGGATAGATTTGTAGGACATGACGTGGCTGCAGTGGCCAGAGGTGACGTCAGGGAGATGGAATCGGTTCGGTGGTGTCATTTATGCTGTGTTACGAACACCTGTGCGACTCATCCATAATGAGATGAAAAATATATGATAAGACATTTGATCGATATAATTTAAATTAGATTAGATTAAATATTAATTGAATCGATTATAAATTAATTATTAATTATTTGATTTGATTAAGTTAAATAAAATAATATTAACATTAGAGATGATAAATATATAAACTAGTAGTTCGAATCGGAGTCGATCCGAATCGAAATCTAAATCATTGAT
Organism: Musa acuminata AAA Group; assembly: GCF_036884655.1. Lineage (NCBI taxonomy): Eukaryota > Viridiplantae > Streptophyta > Magnoliopsida > Zingiberales > Musaceae > Musa > Musa acuminata. The sequence goes on along the minus strand of NW_027021349.1, from coordinate 1,511,035 downwards.
TCTAGAATCTAAACCATTGATTTTAAAATTGAAATTATCGATTTCGAAACTAGGATGAAGAATAGTTTGAAGTGGTTTATAGGGAAACTCTAGAGTGATAATGAACGTCAATACATATTTAATTGTAAATAATAATAATAGTAGTAATGATGTGCGTATGAGTTAAAAGGAGTAGGTAGTTTGTAGCCAAACCCTAAAAGAGATATAAATAGGTTGAATTGTTCATGTAGATTGGAGACATGTCTCTGTTTACTTTAGTATGTGGCCCATCCATTGTCGAGTCGAGTCCTTGATTTCAAATGGGTTCGGCATCCATTATTTGTGAGGGTACCACCACATTAAAGGTGTGTTCCAACTGAACCAATCCACAAGCTCGAGTTGCTCGGAGGACACTTACATCCAACCAACCTCAAGACTTTGAGGCACTCAACCATGTCTACATGATTTTGATTTTGTGTTGCCAATCCATGGTAGACAAATCCCCATTAAATGACGACTAGAATTGGGCACATGCATTGTGCCCATTGTGATGAACTTTCCACATATTAAACACGAGATTTGATGTCCTTGATTTTTCTGAATTTGATTATGTTGGGAAGAAATTGTGGAATAATTCTTTTTCCTCTTTATGTATCAAAATAGGTTCCTCATCAAAATACTAACTTGATATCAAAATGTTAATATCAATCAGCACAGCATAAACAATAATAATGATAATAGGTTTACAGTAGGTCTTCTCTAGAATAACTAGAGAATCAGAATAACATCAAGATCATAGATTTTGGCTCAAGAATAACATATCTTCATCATGTAGGATGGATCTCCTCAAAAGAGAATTCTAGGTCTCACAAAGTGGATATCGTAGGAAAGTACCTTAGAGAGGGTAAACTGCAGATCAACACCGTTAGGATTGTAGAGTTTGCTGCAAGGATTCTCCACATAACATTTGGGCCAAAACTAACAACGTTTGGCCACCGATCGTCAAGCAGAAAACTTAGAAACCTAATCTTTCTCTCTCCTCTTTCCTCTGCACGTCGCACGCTGCAATCTCATCTCCTTTCCTCACCTTCTCTCTCATCTTTTTAATTTCTTTCATTTACTGATTTGGGCTCAATAGACCCAATTGTCCAAGCCCACATATGGGCTGGACCCAACAATTCTCCCCCTCCAACTCATATGGTGGGCTGTACCAAGCCCGCTCTTCGCCTACATGCTTCAAGCTTCTCCTTAGGCAAAGACTTTGTCAACATATCTAAACCATTCTCATTGGTATGTATCTTTTCCAACTGTAATTCTTTCATCTCAAGCACATCACGAATTCAGTGATATCTTATATCAATATGTTTGGATCTAGAATGATATGTTGAATTCTTGGAAAGGTAAATGACGCTTTGACTGTCACAATAAACAATATATACTTCCTGTTTGAAACCCAATTCCTGTAGAAACTTTTTCATCCATAAAGTTTCCTTACAAGCTTCAGTAACTGCTATGTATTCTGCTTCTGTGATTGATAGAGCAACACACTTCTGTAACTTAGACTGCCAAGAGACTGCTCCTCCTGCAAATGTCATCAAAAATCCCGAAGTGGACTTCCTGGAATCAGTATCACCTGCCATGTCTGCATCTGTGTAACCTTCTAACACAGGTTCATCACTGCCAAAACATAAACACAACCTGGAAGTACCTCTTAGATATCTTAATATCTATTTCACTGTTGCCCAATGTTCCTTTCCAGGATTTGAGAGAAATCGGCTGACAACTCCAATTGCATGAGCTATATCTGGCCTAGTACAAACCATAGCATACATCAAACTGGCTACTGCAGATGAGTAAGGCACTCTGGACATTTCTTCTTTTTCTTTCTCACTTGTAGGACATTGTTTCGAACTAAGCTTGAAATGACCTGCAAGTGGGGAACAAACTGCTTTGGCTTTACTCATGTTGAATCTTTCAAGAACCTTTTCAATATAAGTCTCTTGAGATAGTCAAATCTTCTTTTTCTTCCTATCACGAAGAATCTTCATGCCAAGTATTTGTTTCACCGATCCCAAGTCTTTCATAGCAAAAGACTTACTTAGCTCTCTTTTAAGCTTTTCAATTTTTCCAACATCATGGCCAACAATCAGCATATCATCAACATATAGCAGTAAAATAATAAAATTATCATCTGAAAATTTCTTCATAAACATACAATGATCAGATGTGGTTCTATCATACCCTTGGCTTATCATAAAAGAATCAAACTTCTTGTACCACTATCTAGGTGCCTATTTGAGTCCATATAAGTTTTTCCTAAGCTTACACACCATATTTTATTTTCCCTTGACTTTGAAACCTTCTGGTTGCTCCATGTAAATTTCTTCTTCTAAATCACCATGAAGAAATGTTGTTTTCACATCAAGTTGTTCAACTTCTAAATTCAAGCGGGCAGCCAAACCAAGAACAACTCGGATAGAGGACATTTTTACAACCGGAGAAAATATTTCTTCAAAGTCAATACCTTTCTTCTGACTGAATCCTTTCACAACTAGTCGTGCCTTGTATCTTTGTTATGAGCTATTGTTTTCAGTCTTCAATTTATAAACCCACTTATTCTTGAGAGCTTTCTTCTCTTTAGGTAATCTTACCAAGTCATAGGTATGGTTCTCAAACAAGGATCTCATCTCTTCTTGCATGGCTTTAACCCACTCATTCTTATTCTCATGTAGAATAGCTTCTTGGTAAATTTCTGGCTCTCCCCCATCAGTAAGCATAACATATTCATGTGGAGGATATCTGGTAGAGAGTTGTCGCTCTCTAGTGGATCTTCTCAATGGAATCTCAACTGGTGGTGGAGGTGCCTGTTCAGTTGGTTCAACATCATCAACTGTAGGTGTATCATCACTTGCATTCTCACCATGATCTTCTTGTTCATCTCCCCCATGATCATCATGAACTACAGGTGAAGGAACTGGACCCAAACTCCAAGGAATATAAACAGAGGTTTCTGGCTTCTCAACATTATCACCATCATCAAACAATTGGTCTTCAAGAAACACAACATCTCTGCTTCTAATAATCTTCTTATTCACTGGATCCCATAATCTATACCCAAACTCTTCATGACTATATCCCAAGAAGATACATGCTTTTGCCTTATTATCAAGCTTGGACCTCTCATCTTTGGGAATATGAACAAATGCTTTACACCCAAAGACTCTCAAGTGATTATAAGATATATCTTTTCCTCTCCATACTCTCTCTGGAACATCACCTAGTAGAGGAACTGATGGAGAAAGATTTATCAGGTCAACTATAGTTCTCATAGCCTCCCCCCAAAATGACTTTGGTAACTTGTCGTGGGAAAGCATACACCTAATCCTTTCTTCAATGGTTCTGTTCATCCTTTCTGCCACACCGTTCTGCTGAGGAGTTTTAGGAACTGTTTTCTCAAGCCTGATACCATAGAACCTGCAATAATTCTCAAAAGGACCCCTGTACTCGCCACCATTATCTGATCGAATACACTTTAGTTTTCTGCTAGTTTCTCTTTCAACATTGACATGAAACTCCTTGAAAGCATCGAGTACCTGGTCTTTAGATTTCAAAGCAAAAGCCCAAATTTTTCTAGAATGGTCATTAATAAAAGTAACAAAATAAAGAGCACCTCCAAGAGTTCTAGTTTGCATAGTACAAACATCAGTATGAACTAAATCAATAACATCTTATCTTCTAGATGATGGATATGTCTGAAATGCAACTCTACGTGTTTTTCCAGCTAAGCAATGATCACAAGATTTAAGAGATGTACCTTGCAACTCTGGTAAGAACTGCTTTCTAGCAAGAGTTTGAAGTCCCTTCTCGCTGATATGTCCAAGCCTCTTATGCCAAAGATCTATACTTTCACCTTTTTGAATTACATTAATCTCTCCTTTATGTAGCTTAGCTTCCATGACATAAAAAGAGTTAATCTTCTTTCCTTTTGCCACAATTAGAGAACCTTCAGTGAGTTTCCATTTACTTTCACCAAAATAATGTGCAAAGCCCTCATCATCAAGTCTGCCTGCAGATATCAAGTTAAGACGAATATCTGGAACATGCCTTACATCTTTGAGTATCAATTTGCTCCCAATACTGGTCTTCAAGCAAATATCTCCAATACCCACAATCTTAGATGTACCATTGTTTCCCATTCTGACATTACCAAAATCACCAGCAGTGTAAGATCTAAAGAAATCACCATGAGAAGTGACATGAAATGAAGCACCAGAGTCAATTACCCAATTACTGTCCTGAGCTACAAGGCTAACACAACCTTCATTATAGACAATAGTGATATTACCTTCAGTAGTAATTGTATTTGTCTCTTTCTCATTTTTCTTCATTTCATTCTATTCTCGCTTCCAAAACTTACACTCTTTCTTCATGTGACCTGGCTTGTTACAGTGAAAACATTTGATATCACTTCTAGACTTGGATCTTCCTCTAAAACCATGTGGATTTCTGCTATGACTTCTTCCACGTCTTTCTTGTTTTTCAGTAACAAATGCCCCAAAAGAAGATTCACCCTGTTCTTTCCTTCTGGCATCTTCATTTAGCAAACTGTCTTTAACCATATCTATAGTTAGAGTCCCCTCTAGTGTGGAGTTACAAATAGTCACCACATACGTTTCCCAACTTTCTAGTAAAGAGCTGAGAAGTAATAATCCATGCATCTCATCATCTATATTCATTTTCATAGCAACCAACTTGTTTGCAAGACTCTGAAATAGGCTTATGTGCTCAACAATATTACCACCATTTTTATACTTCAAATTTACAAGCCTTCTGAGGAGAGAAATTCTATTTCTCATTGTCTTTTTCGCAAAGAGGTTTTCTAACCTTTACCAAACAACATCAGCTCTGATTTCATCTGAAATATGCTCATGCAAGTTTATATCCATCCATCTTCTAATATAGGCAATAGCTTTTCTATGTTGAACTTCTCATTCTTCATCGTCCATAGTAGAAGGTTTATCTTTAACCTTGATAGGCTTATACAAATCTTTGCAATATAGCAAATCTTCCATCAGATGCCTCCAAGTGAAATAATTTGATAAGTTCAATTTAATCATACCATCAGACTCCATTTCAATCACACAAGAAAACTAGCACCAAACAACCTGATACTCTGATACCACTTGTTGGGAAGAAACCTGTTAATGCGGAATAATTCTTTTCCCTCTTTGTGTATCAAAATAGGTTCCTAATCAAAATACCAACTTGATATCAAAATGCTAATATCAATCAGCACAACATAAACAATAGAGCAATAAATCAATCACATAGTGAGACCAAATTATTTAACGTGGAAAACCCAATGTGGGAAAAACCACGGGACCGTAGTCCACCTCAAACTTCCATTATCAATAATAATGATAACAGATTTACAGTAGGTCTTCTCTAGAATAACTAGAGGATCAGAATAACATCAAGATCATAGATCTTGGCTCAAGAATAGCATATCTTCATTATTTGGATGGATCTCCTCAAAAGAGAATTCTAGGTCTCACAAAATAGATATTGTAGGAAAGTATCTTAGAAAGGGTAAACTGCATATCAACACCATTAGGATTGTAGAGTTTGCTGCAAGGATTCTCCACATAAAATTTGGGCCGAAACTGATAACGTTTGACCACCGATCGTAAGCAGAAAACTCAGAAACCTAATCTTTCTCTTTCTTTCTCTCTCCTCTTACCTTGCACGCTGCATTCTCATCTCCTTTCCTCACCTTCTCTCTCCTCTTTTTAATTTCTTTAGTTTACTGATTTGGGCTTAATAGGCCCAATTGTCCAAACCAGCTGGACCCAACAGGTTATAATTTTATTTTATTTTTTGTCTTAAAAGTCAAACCTTTTTATTATTTTAAAAAAAAATTCTATTTTTAAGAGCTCCATACAATGTCAAATTGTACTTTTTTTTCTCTCTCTACATTACATGAGAGAATGTAAAGGGAGAATTGTGACTAAATTTTGTATAACTCAAGTATCAATAAGGAATGTCAAACTATATATATATATATATATATATATATATATATATATATATATATATATATATATGTATATATATATATGTATATATATATATATGTATGTATATATATATGTATGTATATATATATATGTATATATATATATATGTATATATATATATATATGTATATATATATATATATGTATATATATATATGTATATATATATATATGTATATGTATATATATATATATATATATATATATATATATATATATATATATATATATATATAAAAGAAATGTCGAACTATTATTTAATTTTTACATAAATATAAAAAGGGAATGTATGTAATTCTTTTTTTTCCAACTTTACACTTGGATTAAAGATTTTCTTAATTGTTATTTTGGTATCAAGATTTTTGAACCATTTTCTTTTGTCTATATTTTTAATTTGTGTTAGATTTCAATCTAATGAATTGGATCATTTCAAAGACAAAAGGTTTTGACCCAAAATGAGATGTCATACTGATACATTTGAGCAGCTACCTCAGGAGTAGTTAAGAGCAGAGTCTGGATTCAGTGTATGTTGACAGATCCAGCTTTAATCAAGTGAAAGGACTTGTCCTTCAACTTCACTGAGGGGGACAAGACAATCAAGTTGATGGTTGTGTGGTGCCACAGCATTTAGCCACTGCCTACCCACACAGCCCTTCTTGAAATAGTGTGTTGGCACAACCTTGTTGAAACATAAGGTGAGGAAGAAGATACATTCCCACACAAGGTACTAGGTGAACAATTATTTGGATTTGATTTGCTTTGTTTAATTAAGATGACCAACTGAGCACATTTGGTAAGAGTTATTTTCTTCATAATTAAGTTATCTTTGTTTAAAATAAAAACAAAGTCTTTGATAAAACAACAAAAGAATTTGATTGAGAGATGATTGTTAAGAGGCACTAAGACCGGGGAGTGAATTAGTGTATCAGATAAAAACGTCGGTTTTGAAAAACTTCGTATGATAAAATTCGATTCCAATGAAAATCGTTTCGTTTTTCTTGAATGAATAGAGAAAAGAGAATTGGACAATTTATAATGAAGTAAAGTTGAATGCAGTAAAGAAATTAAACAGAAATAAACACATCAAAATTTATATTTATAGAGAAAATCAAATACTTCATCACGTTATATCAAATATAGGATTCTTGAGTTATCTCGGTAAAGCATAAATTTTCTTATATATCCTCTAATATAAAATCGAGGAATTTTATATATTTTCTCTTATCCTTTAAAAAAACCTTAGAAAGCACCCTCACTTTAGATATGCTAGAGAGAAACTTAAGAGCACAAAAATATATTCTTCATATTTTGCTGACAAAAACTCATAAATATATAACATATTTATAGAAGAACTAGATCTTAATTAATAAGAATTTCTTCCTTCATAATGTCTTTTTTTTTTACTAAAATTTCTTATCCCATAAGGATACTAACTTTATGAATATTAAAATATTTATCAATCACAATATATGTATCTATACACATACTGAAAGAAAAAAAAAAAAACATACATGATGAATAAAGGCCCAAAAAGCCAGTAGAAATAGTTGTTTGGGTCTTACAATCACTATGCTTTGGTGAAGACAATCTCCATTTCTTGTCCACTGTTGAGTGTTTTCTTCATTGCACCTGGAGCATGCATCCTTCTTAGGGTTAACTTTTGCTAGTTATTGGGTATGTCATCATGCTTTCCATCAAGAAACCACAGTAGACAAGTGGTTGGTTCTGTATAGTAACAATTTGAAAGTGATTGATTTGTTTCTTTCGATCGCCTGAGGCTGTTTTAACTTCTAACCATCTTTCTATAACATATTTTCATTGGTTTGATTTGTATGTGGAGTCATGAGTCTTAGGAAGTTCTTAGGTTAACTTATTTTATTGGGATTGACAAATATTTCTGAATTCTTATCTTTAGGAATTAAACGTATGAAAATAGTAATATACAAAAGAATAAAATACTAAAAAACAGGAATTGAGTGTCTTATATGATAGAAATAATAGAAGATAAGAACAATAATTGAAGAAGCTTAGCTTAGCTTGAATACATTAACATGTTCCTCTCCTATTTATAGGATTAAGAGGGAAGATTGGTGCTCCTGACAAGAATACCAATCTTGGATCGGTAAGCAAGAGGCTTTGTGAGTAGGGCAAGAGCTGATCGCTATTGTTACTGCGATTGCTGTTGCTGTGAGGAACAATAATTGAAGAAGCTTTATTGAAAAAATGAAAGCTTAGCTTGAATACATTAACATGTTCCTCGGGGAGGAAGACTTCAAAAGCCAAAATAATAGTCAAGAGAATCAATAATATAATAAAATTTAAAAATAAAAAACATAATATTTATGTAGTTTGATACATTTTATCGATATATATATATATATATATATATATATATATATATATATATATATATATGTATGTATGTATGTATATTAATTGTGAAAAGAAATGTAAACCTTCGGTAATGTTGAGTCCAACTCATACGTGGGTTTGGACTTATTGATTTGGACATTGAGCTCGAATCTGATTTATTTAAAAGAAAAAAAAAATGATGAACAATGGTGTGCAATCGAGAGGGGTGGTGGTGTTGTGAAAAGGAATAGAGAGAAAAATGAGAAAATGTTAAGGTTTTAAGATTTTTACTAGACGAACAAGAAATTAAATTTTATTAGTTTTGGTCTAAATTTTATATAAAGAATTCTTGTAATAAGTTCTAAAATTTTAACTGTATCGATTTGTTGTTTATCTTCTATAAGGTACTTTTCTACTATACTCATTTGGTGATATCTAAAATTTTTCTTTGATGAAATCTGGTGATGATGATATGTTATTATTGAGTCAAGATCTGTATTCATGATATTAATGTGATCTTTTGATTATTTTAGACAAGACTTATAGTAAACATGTTAATATTATTGGGTTTTAACTTAAAAAATTCGATGACTAATTTTATGATTTATTTATTATTCTATTACTTATGCTAATTTAGTTAATATTTATTTTTAATAAAAAATTAATATTTTGATGAGGAACCCATTTTAATACACAAAGAAGAAAAAAAAAAATTCATTATAATAATTTTTTCCAATAGGTAATTCATAGTAATAGTTTTTCCCCAAGAAAATGACACACTTAATCATTTTATTCATTATAATAGTTTCCAATCTCTCGATTGACATCTAGACATTTTAATTTCTTAATCTCCTCTTCATCTGCAAGAGAGATTAATAGTTAACACAAGGACAAGGCATGTCATACGCTAATACGCTAATACACACACAAATATAAATATATATATATATATATATATATATATATTTTTTTTTTTTTTTTTCAGATATAGGCGGCTGCGGACAAGCGTGGAGTCAGAAAGACTTTAAGAGGCACGGCCTTGGGAATGGTCAACCCGTGCTTCTCCTCCATGTCGAGCTCCTCGTCTCCATCAGGAAGTCTCCAATTGAAGGAGTGCACCAAGGCGCCCAACATGTACTGCACAAACACCATGCCAGCCAGCTTCCCCGAGCAGATCCTTCTCCCTGCTCCGAAGGGGATGAACTCGAAGTCATTGCCCTGGGGATCGTACTTGGCTCCCTCGCCGCCGGCGACGAAGCGGTCGGGGTCGAACACCAGCGGGTCCGCCCACACTTTCGGGTCCCTCCCGATGGCCCAGATGTTGACGAGGAGGCGACTGTTGCTGGGGATGCGGTAGCCGCCCACCTCGCACTCCTCGTAGGAGAAGTGCGGCAGGCTGAGAGGGGTGGACGGGTGCAGACGCAACGCTTCCTTGCACACCGCCTGCAAGTACGTCAGCTTGGGCAGGTCCGACTCTTCCAGCAGGCGGTCTCGCCCCACCACCGCGTCCGTCTCCGCCTGCGCTCTCTTCAGGATAACCGGGTTCCTCAGCATCTCCGCCATGGCCCACTCCACGATGACGGCGGATGTGTCTGTGCCCGCCGTGAACAGATCCTGCTTACGTACCCATCACGAGAGAGAAGGTCAACGAAACAAAGTCCGACGATAAATTCTTGCATTTGGATGGCAGCGGCGGGGAGTCATGAAACATACGTCATATATATGTATATATATATATAGAGTACTCACGCTGATCAGTGCTTTGATGTTGACGTCCGTGATAGTTTGACCGTCCTCCGTTACGCGGTTCTCCATGAGCTTGTCGATGAAGTCCGGCCTCCCCTGTCGTTCCTTCTTCGACGCCTCGTGCTCCAGGAGCAGCTTCGTCAGCATGGCGTCGAACCTCACGTGCACGCTCCTCATCTTCGCCTGGATCCCCTGGAGGTCCATCCACGCGATGGAGGGGAAGAAGTCGCCGATGTTGAACTGCGCCCCGCCCGTGAGCATGTCGAGCACAATGCTCTTGAACTTGTTGGACTCCTCCCCGTGGGTGTCGAACACTCTTTTGCTCACCAGGACCACGCCGAGGATGTTCGCCAGCGCGCACACGAGCACGTCCGGCAGCACCACCGGCTCACCCTTCGTGGCCAGGCCGTGCATGGAGCGGATCATGCGCCCGAACTCGTCCCGCCGGACGGCGGCCCAGCCGGCGAAGGCCTTTCCTCCCAGCATGTGGAGGCTGCATACCTTGCGGAGGAGCTTCCACGTCGGGTTGTAGTCGGCCATGACCAGGTCCTGGCGCTGGTAGGTGACCTCCCGGGCGCTGAGGGGGTCGGGGCGGTTGGCGAACTGCGCGTCGAGGGTCTTGAGAAAGGCGCGGGCGGCGTCGGCGTTGGAGGCGACGACGCAGCCGTGGGAGCCTAGCCGGAGGAACATGATGGGGCCGTAGTGCTTGGCGAGGCGGGCGAGGTTGGCGTGCGCTTTGGCCCCGACGAGCGGCAGCGCGCCGATGATGGGGAAGCCGCGAGGGCCCGGGGGTAAGGGAAGGCGGGAGGTCGACCTGCGGAGAAAGCCACGGAGGAGGAGGTGAAGGAGAAGACAGAGAGCGGCGGCGGCCGCGAGGTAGGGGTCGATAGCCATGCTTGCAGCTATCAGTAATGCAAGCTGGTGATGTTGGTATGCATGCTTCTGCTGAAGCCGGAATATATAGAGCAGTCAAGGGAGAGATGGGAAGAATCTTTTGACATAGTTCTCTTAAAAACCATTAATGGAACGGGTCAAATAAGCCACCGCATGATTATGAATGTAATTATAAATATATTTGTTGATGTTTACTTTTAGTTATACAAAATTCTTTTTTTACATCTAATAAACCAATCCAAACTTCGTCAGAGCTATTAGCACATTACTATAAGATATGTAACACATATATATTTTTTTTATTTACGATGGAATAAAGATAATTTATGTAAAAATTTATATTTTTTAAATTGAGTGTAGTCTGAGTGCAATAATATTTTAGACAATTTAGGATAGTTTTATATAAAATTAATATATTTTTAATGATAGATTAATATTTTATATAAAAATTAATATATTTTGTAAGTGAGTTTAATGGTTAATATATGTAAACTGTGAGGAGGGGAGGGAGAGAACAGTAGAATAAAACTGAAGGGGGAGGAGATGGTTATGTGAGAGGAGGAGGTAGTGGTGGTGGAGGTGGAAGAGACGAGGGGTAATTTAGAAATAAGGGTAGCAAAATAATTTCGAAAAATGAAAGTAAGAATAAAAAAAAAATAAATCAAATATTTATATTTTTATTGAATCGATTTGATCCGATTTATGTCAAACAAATCAGCTCAACCCAAATAACCCAAAATCAATCAAGATTAATGAACCTCAACTATTTTTTTAATTTTATAAAATATATTTTGATTATAGTATGAAAAAAATAACATCCCTTAATAAAAACTAAATATGGGGACATTATATGATAAAAATCTCATTATTAAAGATTCTTTAGATAAACTATCCTAATAATTATTTTTATATTTTGCGCTACTTATATATATATATATATATATATATATATATTATTGTAATCGAAGAAAAAAAAAAGCCTTAAGTGGTAAACTATCCTAATAATTATTTTTATATTTTGTGCTATATATATATATATATATATAGCCTAAAATTATTGTAATCGAAGAAAAAAAAGCCTTAAGTGGTAAACAAAGTTCTTTTTTTATATAGAAATCACCCATTTATGGGTTGAATATGATATCCTTTGACTATATAAATTTGGTGAGAATGGAATCAATGACTTCACACATAAGGAGAAATAATAATCCATACATGGATTATTCATTCGTGGTTGAATAGAAACCATATTCATGGTTGAATAGAAATCATATTCGTGGTTGAATAGAAACCATATATGGATCAACGACTTTACACCTCATGCATACTAATAATACATATAACACGTTGAAAACACGCTTGAATATATCATATATAGGGGAAGAAGGAAGAAAAAATAGAAATGTTACCATTTGTTATATATACCTATAGAGTTCCAACATGAATAAAAGATTATAGAATTAAATAGAAAGGAAGTCAAGACTATGATCAGTAGTGTTAGTCTACATAATGTCTCTTTTTTCCTACTTCTTCTTAGATTCACTGTATACAGAAAGAAACATTGATTCGTTATGTTTCCATCACAGCTCATATGCTTGTTGATATTTAAGGTAGGTCGAGACAATTCAGAAGTTTTGATTGGATTTTTCTTCCTGTACAGGTGTGATATAGTGTGTGACTTGTCATCCATTGCTGGTCTAATTTCTAGAAATTATCTAGAATATTCAACATCTTGAACTCAAGGGTCAGTGAACAGTATTCTTGAAGAAAAAAGTTTTGCTTAATATTCAACAATCTTGTTGAAGCTCATGCATGTCAGGATTTAGAAGTTTGGTGTGTAATTTTGATTGAATCCTTCTCCATGCACAGGTGTGATCTGGTGTATCACTCATCTACTTTGTATAAACTTAGAAAATTGCATAATGTGAAGTAAGTCCATTGGCTGACATGGTCAGTGAACAGTCTTCTTGAAAAAGACAGTCTTCTTGAAGAAAAGGTTTTGCTTAATATTCAACAGCCGGTGAATATTTCCTAAGAGTAGCTTGAGCATGCCAATGTTTAGATTGACGACCGGTTAAACAGTAACTGAGACTGCAAAAAAAAAAAAAAAAAAAAAACTAGATCGACTTCGTACCCATCGTTACTTAAGATAGAAAAGATTCGATCAATTAAGAAGTGTATTCGGGTCGAAACTCGCTTGTGAACACGCTTCGTAAGAGGTATTTTATAATATGATGAGTGATTGTTGGATTAAGATCTTGGTAAATATCGAAAATGATTATACGTATCTTTCAATTATTAATAGATCGTGAGATCATGCATCGAATCATGTCAAGACTACTGTTATAGTAACAGTTTTATCGAGTCAATTTTCTCATAAATAATATATAATCTGACTTCATAGGGCTGATCGAGTTGACATAACGAAGACATCCACAACTGCCTACACTCCTCGTATCAGGCTGCCTAATGAATGCTGAATAGTTAGCAGCTGGTCCGTAATCCACAAGATAGAGTGGCATGAACAATTAGATTGTCTCTAATGTCAGCACCATTCCCAAGTTTACTGTATATTTGCTCTCAAGAAATATTTCAGTTTATGAGTGTTGGTATAAGTAAAGTTTGCATGAACATCAAGTTTTGTCAACTGTGACTTCTCCACAGCATGTAGTGCGTTTGATGAGAAGGATTAATGGTTAATAGTCAACAGCTGGTCCATAATCGACAAGATAGAGTGGCATGAACAATTAGTTCATCTCTTATGTCAGCACCGTTGCCAAGTTTACTATATATATATATTTGCTTTCAAGAAATACTTTAGTATACAAGTGTTCATATAAGATCAGGTTGCATCAACTCAGTATCGGCGACCTTGACTTCTCCGGTAACACCGAATAAAATCATTATATATATATATATATATATATATATATATATATATATATATATAGTCAAACAATCTATGATTTGAGGATAGATTTAAGTGATTGATCGAGAGAAATCTCTTACTCAATACCTGTATAAATACTTATCATCTCAACAAATAAAAATAATATCTTCCACGACATCTCAATTCCTCATGGTATCATAGCTCCACTTACCTTCAGTAAGACTTCCCCTTCATCGCTATCATATCTCTTTTTTCTTGATCGTTGTTACTCGATTTCTTCTTTTGCTCGACGACTTCACCCTTTGTTTCTGTGCTAGTTCTTGCATACTTCAAATGAAACATACTTGAAAAGAGAAAAGAAGATGGCGGGACCAATTATCACAATTCAGATCAATCAAAATACCAAAAGAAAAAGCAATCAAAATAATAAGAATTTCAACAAAGGACCGAATAAGATGCCTCTTGGATATATGAGTAACACACAGAGTTGCCATCCTCCATTCCACTATCAATCCTTCAATTATGGTAGCAATTTCAATCCAAATTATTTAGGAAATAACTTACACTACAACTATCAAGAGCTCTAGCATCCTAACAATAACAATCAATAAAACATTGTCGGCTAGCTTTATGATAAAATCAGACACATAGCAAAAGTTTGTTAGTCTCGATCCAAGCTTACTGCTATACCCGATTGGTCTTAAGTAAACATCATGACTATTTTGATTACTCATCCAAATAATTGGATTATTGACTCCAATACTTCTCATCATATTATTTCTGATCTGTAGACCTTATCCATTCACAATGAAGTATGACTTTATCAATTGTGGAAATAGGACTTGACCCATTCACAATGGTGAAAATAGGACGTGACCCGATCATTTGCAATGATCTATGAGGGTCTATTTGAGTTAAGCTAACTATACCTTATAAAAAAATATTGGATGAGAATTTGAATCCACAACCTAAGGATGAATGGATTTGGTACATTAGTATAAAATTTATCGGATGAGATATTAAAGCTTGAGTCTTTAGTAAGTGTATCACTTTCAAATTAATAATTTAAATATAAAACTTTATTGGATGGATAGGCATATGAACACCCAACATTGAGGATTTTTTTCCTTTCTTCTTTGTTGTTAAGTACATGTATCAGTTTGACGCATCGCACCCTTTAACAACTTTCTTAATTAAAATAAGAGTGCCATATTGTGAAAGGCGTTGTTTTAATTAATACTTAAGTCATTTTCTTATCAATCTTAACAATTTAAAGTGTGAATTTTAGTAGAACACCACCAACTACATAGAAGATGCCATTGACGAAGTGTTGGATGATGGAGCTCTCACTCCTCGTGGGAAGAATTAGGTTTCGTTATCATCCTTAAAAAGCTATATAATTTTCTGATTACTATCATGTTAGAACTTGGAAGAAGAAAAACCTAAAAATTTCCTCCTCTCCAATTCTATCATGATATTTATTAGTAGATTAATTTCCTTTTGATCTGATTAAACATTTTAGTCATTTTAATCATTTATTCAATTTAATTGTGTATTTTTATGTAAGTTTTAATCTGTTATATGTGTTTCCTTCAGGTCAAACTAAAATTTGAGGCCCCTTATTTTCTCTTTTTTCACCTTAATATTATTTACAATCCAAATGTATTTTAAGTATAGGAGTGATACAGCTCCTCACTATTTTTAGTTCATAATTGATAATGTTCTTTGTCTAACAACAGTGTAGATCTCTATATATTCAAATAAGTATTGATTCTATCTTCGCGAGGATCTTGTTCTTAAATCTTAATCTCATTAATCTTTTGTGAAAAGACCCTCGATGCCTAATACTCTTAGCGATCTCATGAATCTTTCGTGAAAGGACCCTTGATTGGAAGGGGGCAGTGGAAGAAGTCAAGGGGGAGGAAAAAGCACCGGGAGTGGGAGGAGGAGGTAGTGGTGGTGAAAGGTGGAAGAGATGGGGGTAATTTGGGAATAAGGATAACAAAATATTTTTTAAAAAAAAGAAAGGGAGGACTTAAAAGGAATAAATCAAATACTTAGATTTTTATTGAATCTGATTCGATTCATGTTAAACAAATCAGCTCAAACCAAATAATCCAGAGTCAACCAAGGTTAATAGACATCAAAAGTTTTTTAATTTTATAAAGGATATTTTGATTATAGTACGAAAAAAATGGTGCCCCTAAGTAAAAACCAAATATGAGAGGCATCATATGATAAAACCTTATTATTAGAGATTTTTTTTAGGTAAATCATCCTAATAATTATATATATATATATATATGCCCTAAAAGTTATTATAATGGAAGAAAAAGAGGCTTTAAGTGGTAACAAGATGATATCCTTTGAGTATATAGATTTTCTTTTTTTACGTGGAAATCACCAAGTTGTGGGTTGAATTCAAGACTATATCCTTTGACTATGTAGATTTGATGAGAATGAAATGTGTGACTTTACACCTTCATGAAATACGATGACTATCGAGAAAAAAAAAAATACATATGTGAATTATGCACTCATGGGTTGAATACAAGACTATATCATTTGACTATGTAGATTTGATGAGAATGAAATATGTGAGTTCACACCGTTATGAAATCTGATGACTATCGAGGAGAAATAATAATCCTTATGCATTCGTCGGTTGAATAGAAGGTGATATCTTTTGAGTATATAGATTTGAACAAAAGGCGATATCCTTTGACTACATAGATTTAGCCCTCATATAACATTGAAAACTTTGTAATAAAGATTAAAGTGAGAGATCAAAATGCATAATGATAATGTAGTTAATATGCACAAAGTTAGTCTATATAATTGACCGGGAACGAACAGAATTAAATAGAAAGGAAGCCAAGACTATGATCAGTAGTGTTAGTCTACATAATGTCTCTTTTTTCTGCTTCTTAGATTCATTGTATACAGAAAAAGAGTCATTGATTCTTTTCATTTCCATCACAGCTCAGATACTTGTTGATATTTAATGGTAAGCTAAGACAATTTAGGAGTTTTGATTGGATCCATGCACAGATGTGATATAGTGTGTCACTTTCATTCAACAGCTGGTATAAACCTAGAAAATTACATAATGTGAAGTAAGTCCATTGGCTGATATGGTCAAACATCTTGAAACAAAGTATTCTTGAGGAAAAGGTTTTGCTTAATATTCAACAGCTGGTGAATATTTAATAGAGTAGCTTGTGCATGCCGATGTTTAGGTTGAGCTGATTAAACAGCGGCTGAGACCGCAAAAAAAAACAAAAAAAACAAGGTTATAAAGGTTCGATGGATTCGATCAAGTCGGAACTCTATCATGAAACATTCTTCTTAAGGAGCATTTTATAACATGATGAGTGATTATTGAATTAAGATCTTGATAAATATAAAAAATAATTATCAATGAATCCTGAGATCACGAATCAAATCATATCAGTACTACCGTTATAAAGTAATAACTTTGTCAAGTTAACTTTCTCATCAATACTGTATAGACTGACTTCATGGGACTGATTGAGTCGACACCTTCGTCAACATACAGTCTTACTTGACATGTTGACCGGATAAGGACATGATATGTCCGCAACTGCCTACATGTCATGCTCCTCATATCAGGCTGTCTGATGAATGCTGAATAGTCAACAGCTGGTCCGTAATCCACAAGATAGAGTGGCATGAACAATTAGATTATCTCTTATGTCAGCACCAATCCCAAGTTTACTATATATTTGCTTTCAAGAAATACTTCAGTTTATGAGTGTTGGTATAAGTAAAGTTTGCAAGAACATCATGTTTTGACAACCGTGACTTCTCCACAGCATGTAGTGTGTTTGATGAGAAGGATTAATGCTTAACAGTCAACAGCTGGTCCATAATCGACAAGATATATATATATATATATATATATATATATATATATATATATATATATATATATATATATATATATATATATATTGGTCTGATATGTCTAAAACATACGTACAAGATTATATAACAATTAATAAAAGTATTGAACATTATGTGGTCTATATGACAGATAACATAGATTGGGATTTAAGGGAAGAAGAAGAATTTTTTTATTTAATTTTTCATTCATCAAATTATTATAGTACATATTTTGTGTGTATTTATACATGATCATAATCATTTTCAAATAACTTTATTATTGATAAAGTATCATATTTTGCGGTCTGTATGACTGCTAACATACTAAATGTTATGTTGACAAAGTATCATAATTATTTTTAAATAATTTTATTATTAATAAAATAAGAGAACGAAGAATGAAATTGTAAAGGTAAAGAGAAAATCACATTCCAATTAGTATCACATAAAGTCTATTTATACATGGTGAAAAAGAAGATTTCTTTAACTGAACAGAGAAATTTCCTTGTGTAGTTGAAGAAATCTCATCTGCTATGTAGTTGAGGAAATCTCTCTATTATTATGCTCCCGCAAGATCGCGCTCCTGTCAAGGATGCTGATCTTGGACCGATGCAACAAAAATAGTTTGCGGGCTAGAGGCTTCGTGAGTGAGTCTGCTAGTTGATCAGCTGTATGGATATAAGAGACACAAAGTTGATGTCTGACAACTTGATCTCGCACGAAGTGAAAGTCGATGACAATGTGTTACATGCGTGAGTAGAACATTGGATTGACACATAAGTAGGTAGCTCAAACATTGTCACAATATATTGTAGGAGTATGGGAAGAACTGACTTTGAGTTCCTTAAGGAGATTTGTGACCCAATTGAGTTCAGTAGTAGCGGTAGCAATAGCATGATATTCAGCTTCAGTTATAGACCGGGCCATTATCTTTTTGTTTCTTAGAACTCCAACTAATTGGATTAGACCCAAGAAAGATGACATACCCTAACGTGGAGGTTCTATCATCAAAGTTTCCCGCCCAACCAGCATCAGCAAAGGTATGGAGATGAAATAGAGTGGTTTTGCGGAGAAAGAGACTATGATTAAGAGTCCCTTTAAGATACTGCAAAATTCGTTTAACAGCATACTAATGCATAGCAGAAGGCTGGTGCATGTATTGAGATAATTTATTGACTGCAAATGAGATATCTGGACGGGTGAGAGCCAAGTACTGTAAGGAGCCAAGTACTTGTCGGTATTGAGTTGAGTCCATGGTGGGACTGTCATCACATAATTTAAGTGATTCACTAGTAGAGAGAGGAGTAGCAACTTCTTTCACATCCTGCATATTTGTCTTTGATAATAAGTCTTGAATATACTTTCTCTGTAAGAGGAGGAGACCTGAGGATGTAAATGTTGTTTCCATTCCTAGAAAATAGCTCAAGGGTCCTAAATCTTTGAGGGAGAATCGATCAACCAATTGCTTTAAAAATGTCTGAATCTCAAAGGGATCATTGCTTGTAACAATAATATCATCTACATATACTAGAAGATATATTGTATTTCTATGTTCTTGTCGTAGGAATAAAGAGGTATCAGACTTAGAGTTGATGAAGCCAATTGATATAAAAAACGATCCAAGTTCAGTATACCAAGCTCTTGGAGCTTGATGGAGTCCATAAATGACTTTTTGTAATTTGTAGACCTGTCTCAGATACTGGTGATGAACAAAGCTAAGGGGTTACTACATAAAGACATATTCAGTTAGAGTCCCCAGTAAAAAGGTATTGTTAACGTTCAGTTATCATAAGTGCTAGCCTCTGGAGATGACCAAACTTAGAATAAGGTGAATTGTCGTGGGTTTAACTATAGGACAAAAAGTCTCTGTGAAGTCAACTCCAGGCCATTGATGAAACCCTTTGGCTACTAATCATACTTTCTATCGAGCAACAGACCCATTGGGGTTCCGCTTAATTCGGAAGACCCATTTACACTCGATGATATTTTGTGTAGGATGAAAAAGGTATAAGAGTCCATATGGAGTTATGTAGTAGAGCATCATATTCTTCACGCATGACTTTACGCCAATGAAGAGATTTTTGAGCTTGAGTAATTGTGGTGGGTTCACTGGTCTCGGGAGAGGATTTGGTGATAGCATGCAAGTCAAGAACTTGACGTGGTTTAAAGATACCACTTTTTGAGCATGTTGTCATTGGATGTCTAGGAACTGGAAGTTGTGTTATTGGTATAGATGGTGTGAGAAGAGGTTCGTTTGAGGAGATCGATGGAATACTCCAGTGATGTATATTTGTTGGAGTCGCCTACATGGGAGAAGACTTATGGTTTTGAAATGGAAAGACAAACAACATGACATGAAATAAAGACTTTTTGAGTTTTTGGTTCGCAGCACCAAACGATATTATGTTCAAGAGAATATCCAATGAAGATGCAAGGTTTAGATCTTGGCGATATCTTATGTGGGGTATAGGGACGTAGCCACGGATAACATAAATAATAAAATATTCTGAGTTTTTGAAGGTTTGGGGATTTAGAAAATAATTTTTCAAATGGAGACTAGTATTGGAGAACTGGAGTGAACATATGATTAATAAGGTAGACGACAGCTTGAAAGATGGCAGACCAAAAGGTTGCTGGCATGGAGGCTTGATGTAGAAGTGTGAGACCAGTTTCTATGATATGTCGATGTTTGTGTTCAATAGAGCCAACTAGTTGAGGAGTTTGTGGAGGTGACTTAAGGTGTTGGATGCCACAGGCAAAGAAATATGATGTGAGGGCTTGATATTCACCTCCACCATCAGAGTAGACTATTTTAATTGTAGACTGAAAGAAGTTTACAACTAGCTTTTTAAAGTTAGTGAAGATTGTTGAAACTTCTGATTAATGACGAAGAGAGTATATCTATGTGTATTTAGTAAAATAATTTAAAAAATAACATAAAATCTAAATTTATCAAAAGAAGTGACGGAAATAGGGCCCCAAACATCAGTATAAATAATTTCAAATGGTTTAGAACATGATACGAAGGAAGTGTCAAAAAGAAGTCTATGCCTTTTATTACTGAGACAGGCATCACAATAAGTGAGAATGCTATTATTTGTAAGAGTAGAGAATAATAAGAAAATAATTTATTTTCGATAGAGAGAGAGAGGGATGACCGAGACGATGATGTCACACATCAATTGGAGCTGTAACTGAGGAGTAAGTAGTGGGCTATTTTTTTTGTGGAACTGACGACCATTCATAAACATTGTCCTTATTCTGACCTTGGACCAAGGATGCCCCCATGCTCAAATCCTTGACAAGAAAAGAGTTAGAAAAGAATTCAATGGAGGTATTATTTTATTTATAAAATTAAGAAATGAAAATAAGATTTAGTTTAATGTAAGGTACATACAAAACATCATCGAGTGTAAAAGTTATGGTAGGTGAATTAAGTAGTGTGGAACCAATATGAGTAATAGGAATTCCTTTACCATCACCGATGATGATGTCCTCATTTCCACTATAGTTGTTGTGGATTGACAAGTTCTTGAGATCATAGGTGATGTGGTGGGATGTGCCAGAGTCCATGATCCAATTATGATCATTAGTGTTTGGAGTAGTCATGAGATTTACTTGAGACCAATGTGATTGAGCAGGAAATCTAGGTCGAGATCGACAGATCTTTGTAGAGTGACCGACTTTATTACATAGTTGGCAAACAACTCTTTGTTAGTTTGTATGTTGAGGGCGCCAGGACCGTTGATGATTGAAGTAGCCACCTTGGTTGTTGTGATTGGAATGTTGATGAAGAGAAGGGATGGTTTGGTTGAAGCTCATAGGTTCAGAAGGCATCTTGGTCAAACCTTTGTTGACAGTCTTGTTTTATGGATTGCCCCTCCTCGTAGATTTGTGATTGACTTGAGTTGTGATGGATGGTCCTGGCAGTTTATCCTCATACTTTAGATATATCTCAAAGTCAGTCAGCTTGTCGTAGAGTTCTTCGAAGGACACTAGTGAATCATGTGCCCGTATTGTTATTGTCAATTCCTTGTATTCGTCTTTTAAGCCATTGAGGATATGGACTGTAACTTCTTCATCACTAAGGGAATGACCTATCAAGGCCAAGTTATTGATGATAATCTTTATATTGTGGAGTTAATCAACAATAGTACTTTCTTTTTGTTTTATCTTCATGAGACTGGATAGGAGACTAAGCATGCAAGTGTAGGAACGATTGGCCAGGGTGGTTTGCAACTTGCACCAAGCTTTGATAGTAGTGTCGCATGAAGAAATGAGTGGGGTGAGGGATCCAACGACCGAGTCTTGAATTGCTTGAAGGATGAGACGATCCTAGCGTAGCCATAGTTTGTGGTTTAGATTTGGTACTGGATTGGGTGCGCCTGAGATGTTGAGTATCGCAGGTGGACAACGAAGAGAGCCATCGACATAGCTTAGAAGATCATAGCCAAATAGAAGATTAGAGAATTGAGCACGCTAGGATTCGTAGTTGCCACCTTTGGATAATTTGAAAGGGATAAGGGTTGTTGTATTGATGGAAATAAGACTTGTATGTGGGAAAGTACTATGGTTCCCTGTGGGAATAATAACTGGAGCATCAGAGGCAGATGATGAGGACATATGGAAGATATGTACTAATATGTGAGAGTAAGTAAAAGTTTGAAGCAACGACAATGATCAGAGAAGCAGAAGTGGTGGTGCAGATCAATATCACCCGAGGTAGATTGTTGGCAAATGAGGTCTTTGAAGGAGGAGATTAGCTTTGTGCAATCAACATTTAGGAATCTGGGTGGTAGTGATGTAGCAAGTGGCGTGGAAAGGTTCCAAATGGAAAGGTTCCAAATGCAGCTTGTCGAGGTAAAGGCAGACCAGGATGCAGTGGCTACCCTGATCACTGATCAGAGTTAGCGGGAGAGAACCGCAAAAATTGTCCAGTAACAACAGAAAGGGATGGTAGGCTTGCACCAAGACAAGGTCCTCTCCAAGACCAAGATGTGACCCGGTATGAGCGTGTTCGTAGGAAGATCAAAACAATGTCATAGGATACCGTTGGAAGCAGTGAGGACGATGTTGTCGGAGTCGAGGACAACGATGGCAGAGGCGTTGGTGGTGGTGGAAGGTTAGAAAAATAAAATGAGAGGCAGAGGTGAATGTGGCTGCAACAGCATTGGTCGTTGGTCAGAGGCAGAGGCGAAGCTTCGCTTTTCTCACTATTCTAATACCATGATAAAATGAGAGAATGAAAAATAAAATTATAAAGGTAAAGAGAAAAGCACATTCCAATTATGCATGTGAGGAAATCTCTATGTTATCAATTACTTTCTATATATATTCAAGATAGTAATAAACTTTGACGAAGTCAAATATGAAAACAAATAATAAATTAAATTCTTTATCATTCTCTTTCTGAATGTTTAATTAAAATATTCACACCACACATTCGGATTTCGTTCACTTATTAAGTACTGTATTAAGATAATAAATATCTCCATTGAAATCAAGAGTATAAATTTCTTTTATTTTTTTTCATAGCATTGTCCATTTTGATTTGTTAAAAATCTCATTTAAATTCTTGATTCAGTAATACTTTGTAAATATGGCCTCCTTATAAACATCGAGTGCCAACAATTCTTTTCTTTTATATAACTTTTATAAATAATAAATGGTGAAAATAGGACTTATCCTGTCATTGCAATGATCTGTGAGGGGTCTATGCGAGTTAAGTTAACTATACCTTATAAAAAAATATCGGATGATACATCGCTATCGTTTTAAATGTAAAATTTATGGAATAAGATATCAAATATTGGGTCTTTAGTAAGTACATCACTTTCAAATTAATAATTTGAATATAAAACTTTATCGGATAGACATATGAACACACAACATTGAGGTTTTTTTTTATTTTATCTGTTTGTTAAGAGTGTCATATTGTGAAAGGCATTGTTACAATTAAAATAAGAGTGCCATATTGTGAAAGGAATTGTTTTAATTAATACTTAAAGTCATTTTCTTATCAAACATCTCAATTTCAAGCGTGCATTTTAGTGGAACACCACCAACTACATAGAAGACGCCATTGATGAAGTTTTGGATGATGGAGCTCTCACTCCTTCTAAAAAAGCTATATAATTTTCTGATTACTATCATGTAAGAACTTGGAAAAAGAAAGACCTAAAAATTTCCTCCTCTTCAATTCTAGCATGATATTTATTAGTAGATTGATTTCCTTTTGATCTGATTAAATATTTTAGTCGTTTTAATTATTTATTTGATTTAATTGTGCATTTTGAAGTATGTTTTAGTCTGTTATAGGTGTTTCCTTATGGACAAAATAAAATTTGAGGCCCCTTATTTTACCTACTCTTTTGCTCTTTTTTCACCTTAATATTATTCACAATCCGAACGTTTTTTAAGTATAGTAGTGATGCAGCTCTATCCACACTGTTTTTAGTTCATGAGTGTAGATCTGTACATATTCAAGTAAGTATTTCCAATGCATATCTGAGTGTGTTATTTGTAATCACAAAAAGGGGTTTTAACTGTGAATTGGTCTTTTTGGTTTTGGTTTGATCAATTGTGGCTCCAGATGTGATGTCAACTTTTAGACATATTACATCAACAAAAATGAATATTCTCTCATCAAATCAGTGGTTAAAATATTAATACATTATGAACTTACATCTCTAAGTGTTATTAAAAATATTCATATATGTAACATGCAAGAAGATAAATTAAAAAAAATACTTACATATCAATAAGGATTGAAAAAGTCAGATTATATATATATATATATATATATACACACACACACATGAAGTTTGACATACATTCAAAAGCTTAAGCTTTAGGTTGAATCAATGTCCAATATGATATATATTAATCCTAATAAGTATGTCATCATCATATTTCTAAGCCATTCCATTGGAGTGGCTTTATCAAATATATGTTAGGTATAATCTTTTTCAATAAAGAACTAAAATAAAATTTCCCTCATCTACACATGATTCCAGCATTGCATCTCTCATAAATAATTCTTTTGACCTCTTTCAAACACTATAATTAAAAAAAAAAATCAGATATGATGAATTTTATCACGAAGAAGATGGATCATATTAAGCTTTTATTGAAAGCTTCCTCCTTTTTTGCCTTTTGAAGGAAATAGTAAAGTCTTGTCCTTACTCATCAGTTCTTCTCCATCATTATTAAGGTTTGATCACAAAGATGGAGTCAGCTACAGTTCCAAGTGCCTTCAAAATGCTGCTACTTAGCTTTCTGCTGCACCCACAGATTACTACTGCAAATATTGTTGATTATTATGTGTCACGGATTACTACTGCAAATATGATAGATATAAAAGATAATAATAGAGGAGTGACATATAGAGAGCAATAGCTATAATTAAAAATTTATATTAAATATGATAACTTAGGATCTCTCATACCTCAAATCTCTAAGTTTTTTTTTGGTTTTGTTTTATCACATATCTTCTCTTAATTGTGTCTAAAGACTAAAGACTTAAGGCTTTGACTCTGACCAATTATAATAAGAAATCCTATCTACTTGTAAATCTAAGTCAGAATCTTATCTACTTACAAAATTTGATTTAATATCTCACCAGTAACCAAGTGTGTACTGATGATAATAATACAATAAGCAGTCTCCTATATATTATGGCTGTGCCTATATTATCTATTGTGATAGTTCACTATAATAAGCAATCCACCTTTCTTATTTGCAAGACTCCACCAAGTTCTATATACTGATGCGACAAGATTAAAACTAGCAATTCTTTTGTTGAGATGCTGGCGTGAAATCTATTGCGTTGTAAACTATATAGAACTAGCAAGTTCTATATAGTGTTTGCATCTATTAAATACTGTGTGCTGTTAAGATGAAAGTCTCTCTCTCTCTCTCTCTCTCTCTCTCTCTCTCAAATAAGCTTCCTTGGCCCCCTTATTTAATTAGCTTGACCAAGTTCTCATTTATAGTAGTCTCTTGATTGGCCTACCACAATCTTAACAGAAGTTTGCTAATCTCTCATTTTCACAATATTAAAAGAAAAGTAACTAGTTTTTGGGATATAGTGAATATCTTGATATCAATGGAACAATTTATAGAGCTAATAATAAGATATAAATTTTAAAAATTATTTTAATATTGATATGGTTCGACACTCCTTATCTGTATCATAAAAAAAAACATATAAAAATCGATAGCAAATTTTAAGCATTTTTTAGTTACATGGGATAAACTCATGCCCCTTTTATATTCTCTCACATAACTCATTAAAAATTTCTTTCACTCTCTTTAGATCTATTAATAAATTCATGTACTTAATTTCCTATCCTACTAGTAATTCTAGTTCTCCAAACAACTTAAAGAACTCAAAAATACTTACAAATTCTACCTCTCCAACAAAATGAGAGCCAGTGAAACTCATTGTCTTAAAAGGTGGAAGAAGAAGAAGAAGAAGAAGAAGAAGAAGAAGAAGAAGAAGAAGAAGAAGAGTAGCATGTTTGCCAAGTAATGATTAGAGGAGTATCAAGAATCATCCTTGAAGCAGATGCAGAATTGATCATGAACATTAATTACTTAATATCATTAGAGATGCTTTGCAGTAGTAATGATTAGGAGGAGTATCAAGAATCATCATTAGAGCATTTGTTGCAGTAATTCACCGAATATAGCTTGGTGTGTATATATACAGAAAGGGTAATTAGTACCCCAACTGATTGGCTAATTGGATAAGAAACAACAGATGTAGTTTTTGTTGGAAAGAACAATGAACTATGAAGATCAGGGATGTGTTCTTTTAGATCTTTGAAATAATAAATTTATTTTTCTAAAAAATATATTAAGTTGATCACTCTTTTTGTCCTGATCATGATGGTAATGGATGTATCATGGATCTTCCGATCAAGAACAATGCATGATGATATCCATCAGAAGACAACCTATGAGCTCGTGATACAAGTCGATCATCTCGGGAGAGATAGGCTCTAAAATCACACTACAAAAAAATTTGAAGTTATTAGTTACATATAAAAATTATCACTAAAAGAATTAATGACGGTATGATCTATCACCAACTTTCATCGAGTTA
This sequence comes from Musa acuminata AAA Group, assembly GCF_036884655.1. Classification (NCBI taxonomy): domain Eukaryota; kingdom Viridiplantae; phylum Streptophyta; class Magnoliopsida; order Zingiberales; family Musaceae; genus Musa; species Musa acuminata. The sequence continues at coordinate 1,484,082 of NW_027021349.1, read as the reverse complement.
GGTCATGTGGTTAAAAATTTTAGCGATGATAAAAAACATATTTGTCATTAGATTATAGATTTTAGTGGTGATTTATTTTTGTAACTAATTTGTAAATCTTGGAGATTTAGTGAGAATATATTAGTGACAAATGATAGTTTGTCATTGTTTAGTGATAATTTTATCAATAAATTATCTTTTAGTGATAAACTTAAATGTTTGCAGCGTAGAGGCCATGACTAGTGATGAGTTTTCTTACACTGTGTAGGAGGCTGATGGCTTCATGTAAATGAATCAGCAAAAGCACCTTAAGAAGTTTATTTATTGCATTCCTTTGCCATGCAAACTGGGTTTAACCTTTTGCTCAAGATTTTCTGCATTAAATCATTAGAAACATAAGAGCCTATAGAGAAAGAGACGGTATACATTGTGTATAATTATGTGAAAAATAGGATGGAGAAGTTGCACAGCTGAAACGTTTGCCATGGTGAATGAATATGATCACAAGTAGTAGACGATCGAGAATGGAAGATCAACTGTGTCTTTTTCTTAAATAGAGACAGCTGGGGTGGGGTTTTGCGTGCAATATAATAATTCTACAATTTTTTTTAATGGAAATATAAAGCTAAAATCAGAATAAATAATTTTGTATAGAATATTGATCATATGATTTAATCATAATTTATATAATTTTTTTTTTCAAAATTGATATAATCATATATTAGTTAAAAACTCAATATACCATCTCCCACAAGTTTCTGCCACAAGCAAGCGAGCTACCCTAGAGGGGAAAATTCGGCAATGACTAGAGCCATGCGATGCAAATAGATCATATCTAATACATAAATAGATTTGATATTCTTTGATAATCTAGGATATTTAGATTTTAAAATAAGTTGACTAATTGGTAAGAATAAATTGTAACATGAAGAACTTTAATGTGAAGATTGAAATCTAATATATTGTATATCAAGGATAGATCGCACGTACCTGCTAATGTTATAATCAATGCATTTATTAATATAGGGGGTGAGTGGTATGGTATGTGATGAGTAAAAATAAAAGATAAAGTAGGAGGCGATGAAATTAAAGAGCTTAGGAAAGAAGTGGTAGCAATAAGGATGCTAACACATCTACCCAATCATTAACTTGATTAACTTTCGATTAGTTTGAATAATGATTTAATAAATCTAAATAAGTAAATATAAAATAATAAAATAACTAGGTAAAAAAATCAAGAGAGGTTAGAAGGCTCACCTTGGGTGGAAAGGCAGAAATGCTAAGAGCTAGTTTTAAATAAGATATAATCAAGAGGTTGGATCAATTTTGCTCTTTGTTTGGCTGATAGCCCACACATGGTTTAGCCGTTGTGGGCTTTAACAGTCCATAGCCCACACCCCTCTTAATCTAACCATAAATCATATTAGAGGAGTGTGTGATGGGTGCGAAAAGAGAGAGAAAAAAGACAACAGCAAAGGCGAAAATGGTTGTAGCAACTTGATTCAGAAAGGAGGAGAATAAGGCAGGAAAATAAGGAGAAAGAAAAGGGAAGAAGATAAGGACAATGTAGAGAGATTGTTCTCAATCATCTAGTAGTATTTTCATCTCAGGTTAGATAAGATCTACAGTAGAGTGATTACTTGGAGAGAATTAGAGAGAATTTAGATCTTGTGCATAATGACGTGATCCTTGCATCCCAGTTATTCTCTTGTGATTGTTGCTAGGGTTTTAGACAAGAGATTGAGATTTTATATTCATTATTCTCATAGTGGATTATCTCTAGTTTGTCCCGTGGTTTTTACCATTCACATTGGAGGGGTTTTCAACGTATATCTTGGTATTTTATTTGATTGTGATTTTATTTAATTCCGTTGCGTGTTATGGCCTACTAGTATTTGTTCATATACAAAAGTTTATTTTCCTTTATATCCCATCAACTAGTATCAGAGTAAGGTTTTAGTGATTTAATTTTGTATTTGAACATGAAAGCCAGTAATATTTCTCATATGATTAGTTTGAATGGAAACAATTGGATGATATGGAAACCAAGAATGAAAGATTTCTTATATTGCAAAGATTTGTATGAACATTTGTAGGAGGATAGTGTAAAACCCATAACTATGACAGATGATGAGTGGAAGAAGTTAGATCGAAAAATAATTGGGTTTATTCGACAATGGCTTGATGATAGTGTCTTTCATAATTTTCTACTAAAATTTATGTATATTCTCTTTGGAAAAAGTTGGAAAGTCTTCATGAAAGAAAAACAACTAGTAACAAAGTTTTTTTGATAAGAAAACTTGTGAACCTCAAATATAGAGAGAGTACTTCTATTGCTGAGCATTTGAATGAAATGCAGAGTATCATTAATCAGTTATCCTCTATGAAAATGTCTCTTGATGATGAGTTGTAAGCATTGTTACTTTTCAGTTCATTGTCAGAAAGTTGGGAGACACTAGTGGTTTCCTTTAGTAATTCTGTACCAAATGATGTTGTCACTATGAGTCAAGTAACAAGTAGTTTATTGAATGAGGAGTTACTAAGAAAGAATTCAGCAACATCTCTGAATGATTCACAGACACTTATCTTAGAGAACAAAGGAAGGTCAAAGTCTAGAAGCAATTCACGCATGGGTAAAAGCAAGTCAAGATCAAGAAAAGACATTGTTTGTTATAACTGCGGTGAAAAAGGACATTACAAGAACCAATGTAAGCAACCTAAGAAGAGCAAGAAAAAGGAAAAAGAAGTAGAGCCTACAAAGTTAAAAGATAATATCATAACTATAGTGCAGGGTAGTGATTATTTGATTTTGTCTCCTTCTGATGATATTTTTTTCTGAGTGGGTGATTGACACATGTGCTTCTTATCATGCTACACCATGGAGAGAATTTTTTACCATATACAGGTTTGGAAACTTTAGTATTATCAAGATGGGCAACTATGGCATGGTAGACATCATTTGCATGGGTGATATCCATATAAAGACCAACCTTGGCTGCAAGTAGGTGCTTAAGAATGTGAGACATATGGTTGACTTAAGACTGAATTTAATTTCAGTTGGAAGACTAGATTATGAAGACTATGATAGCAGATTTCACAGAGGGCAATGGAAGCTCAGTAAGGGTTCTCTTGCTATAGCTAGTGGAAAGAAATGTCATACTTTGTACAGGTTGCAAGCTAAAGCTTATGGTGAGTAGTTAAATGTTACAAAAAAAAACTTCAACATGAAGTTGTGGCATAGGCGACTAAGACACATGAGCAAGAAAGGGTTGCAAGCTCTTTCCAAGAGAGAGCTATTGCCAGACCTCAGAGGTATATATCTGAACTCTTGTATTAATTGTTTGGCTGGTAAACAACATAGAGTTTCATTTGTTAGTCCTACTTTATCTAGAAAAATACATACCTTAGACCGTGTTTATACAGATGTATATGGTCCTTTGAGGACAAAAACTCCTGGTGGATCTGTTAATATTCCTAGTATAAGTGGTGTACTTTATTTTGCCATTTTTATAGATGATTTTTCTAGAAAAATTTGAGCATATGCTTTGAAGATCAAAAATCAGGTTATTAATGTCTTCAAAGAATTTTATGCTTGGGTTGAAAGGGAAACAGAAAGACAATTGAAATGCATAAGATCAGATAATGGTGGTGAGTACATAGGATTATTTAATGATTATTGTAAGTCACATTGAATCCAACATGAGATGACAGTTCCTGGTACACCCTAGCATAATGCTATTATAGAGAGGATGAACAGCAGAAAAGATCAGATGTATACTTTTAAAGGCCAAGCTACCCAAAAGGTTTTAGGATGAGGCTTTGAGGATTACAATTGATGTGATCAACTTGTCACAATGTACAGCCCTAGATGGTGATGTTGCAAAGCATGTATGGTAAGGGAAAGATGTTTCCTATAGGCATTTAAGAGTGCTTAGTTGTCGTGCATTTGCATATATTTCAGACAATGAGAGGTCCAAGCTGGATGGTAATACTAAAGAATGTATTTTTCTTGGTTACTCACATGATCATTTTGGTTACAGGCTTTGGGATCCAAAAAAGCAGAAGATGTTTAGAAGTAGAGATGTGGTCTTCTTTGAGGATCAGCAGCCAAGACTTCTACAGAAGGATTAGTAGATTGTGACCCAGTTACTCCTCCAATATATCAGGGTGATGGGGGAGATGCTAGTCATAGGTGCCCAGCAAGCCAATCACGTGAGTGATGACACGTGTAACTTGATACAGAATCTTTTTTGCTTATTATATTTTGGCATATATCACTTATATATATATATATATATATATATATATATATATATATATATATATATATATATATATATATATATATATATATATATATATATATATATATATATATATATATTGTGATGTCCTTGGATTTGTGCAATGGGAATCGGATCGTGATGAGATCACAAAAATGAGATCGATTCACCTTTAAACACATATCCTAAATAATCCCAGTCATAGGTTACTCGAGAAGGACATCGTGACAACCGGACAGACTGGTGTACTGTATACCCGTCCATATGATGGATGCAGCGGGTCTCATAGCTGCTCGTGTAGGGACACTAGGGATACAATACAGGTGCTCATTGGAGAATGAGTTCACTGATTGATCCGCTTACGAAATGCTGAATGGTTGATGATGCCTTATTGTTAGACAGCGATTCCGTAGTCCTAGTGGTATATCTGGTCCTTAGACTTGAGACACTAAGGATGTCCTGTATGAGTGCTCTACTCTTTGATACCAGACTTATAGGTTTGACTGTCCCAAATCTAGTACAGTTGGTCATTGGGAGTGGTAGTCGACCTTACGAGGACTATTGAGTGTCAATAGAGGATCTCCACTCTTGGCGTCATGAGAGGAATATCCCATGTGTTCCTGCTCAAACAAATCCTTAGCTAGGGTCATTCGAGTTGAGAGAGAAAGAGTTCTCTGAGAGAATCCGATTAGAGTGAGACTCGAGTAGAAACCGTATGGGTATGATAGCACCATGCTCGATATACGATCTCTAGGATATTAGATGGATGAGGGACTATAGGTACATGGTAATTGAGGACAGACAGGTCAAACGGATTGGATTCTCCTGTATCGTTTGGGGACTACGGCGTAGTGGCCTAGTACGTCCGTAGTCGATGAGTCAAGTGAATTATTACCGAGATAATAATTCACTGAGTTAGAAGGAGTTCTGACACGTATGACTCATGGCCAGCTCGATATTGGGCCTAGAGAGTCACACACATATGGTAGGCATTGCGATGAGTAGAGGTTCGAATATGAGATATCCGACGGAGCCCTTGTCTTATTGGATATCCAATAAGCCCTTGAATTATTGGATTCCATGGACAAGATTCAATAAGAGCCCATGAGAGATTATTGGATAGAGATCCACTAATCTAAAAGGCTTAGGTTATTGGATGCAGATCCAAAACCCACTAGGCGAGGATCCATTAGGGTTTGACAAGGGACCTCTATAAATAGGAGGGATTCAGAGCCTCATAGGTTAGAGCCTTTGCTTGCCTCTCCTATTCTCCTTCCCCTCTCTACCTCAAAGTAGGCCAGGAGTTTTGAGGAGTGTCGTCATAGCTCTACTGTGTGGATCATTGCTAGAGAGGAGGACGCTTGACCTCCTTCACCCTCTCCTAAGGATCTGCAAGGAAACATGGATAAACTGTCATAATAATTATTTTTATATTTTATGCTACTTATATTTATATATATATATATATATAATTGTAATCGAAGAAAAAAAAAGCCTTAAGTGGTAAACAAAGTTCTTTTTTTATATAGAAATCACCCATTTATGGGTTAAATATGATATCCTTTGAGTATATAGATTTGGTGAGAATGGAATCAATGACTTCACACCTAAGGAGAAATAATAATCCTACATGGATTATTCATTCGTGGTTGAATAGAAACCATATTCGTGGTTGAATAGAAACCATATATGGATCAACGACTTTACACCTCATGCATACTAATAAAACATATAACACGTTGAAAACTTTGTAATAAAGATTAAATTCAGTGATCAAAACGCATAATGATAATGTGGTTAATATGCACAGTAATCTGGCAACTAAGCAAGCTTGAATATATTATATATAGGCGAAGAAGGAAGAAAAAATAGAAATGTTACCATTTGTTATATATACCTATAGAGTTCCAACATGAATAAAAGATTAATTGCCTGGTAACGAACAGAATTAAATAGAAAGGAAGCCAAGACTATGATCAGTAGTGTTAGTCTACATAATGTCTCTATTTTCCTACTTCTTCTTAGATTCACTGTATACAGAAAGAAACATTGATTCTTTATGTTTCCATCACAGCTCATATGCTTGTTGATATTTAGGGTAGGCTGTAACAATTTAGAAGTTTTGATTGGATTTTTCTTCCTGTACAGGTGTGATATAGTGTGTGACTTGTCATCCATTGCTGGTCTAATTTCTAGAAATTATCTAGAATATTCAACATCATGAACTGAAGGGTCAGTGAACAGTATTCTTGAAGAAAAAAGTTTTGCTTAATATTCAACAATCTTGTTGAAGCTCATGCATGTCAGGATTTAGAGGTTTGGTGTGTAATTTTGATTGAATCCTTCTCCATGCACAGGTGTGACCTGGTGTATCACTCGTCTGCTTTGTATAAACCTAGAAAATTACATAATGTGAAGTAAGTCCATTGGCTGATATGGTCAAACATCTTGAAACAAAGTATTCTTGAAGAAAAGGTTTTGCTTAATATTCAACAGCTGGTGAATATTTAATAGAGTAGCTTGTGCATGCCGATGTTTAGGTTGATGGCTGATTAAACAGCGGCTGAGACCGCAAAAAAACAAAAAAACCTAGGTTATAAAGGTTAGATGGATTCGATCAAGTCGGAACTCGATCGTGAAACATACTTCTTAAGAAGCATTTTATAACATGATGAGTGATTATTGAATTAAGATCTTGATAAATATCAAAAATAATTATCGATGAATCGTGAGATCACCGATCAAATCATATCAGGACTACCATTATAAAGTAATAACTTTGTCAAGTTAACTTTCTCATCAATACTGTATAGACTGACTTCATGGGACTGATTGAGTCGACACCTTCGTCAACATCCAGTCTTACTTGACATTTTGACCGGATAAGGACATGATATGTCCGTAACTGCCTACATGTCATGCTCCTCATATCAGGCTGCCTGATGAATGCTGAATAGTCAACAGCTGGTCCGTAATCCACAAGATAAAGTGGCATGGACAATTAGATTATCTCTTATGTCAGCACCATTCCCAAGTTTACTATATATATATATTTTCTTTCAAGAAATACTTCAGTATACAAGTGTTCATATAAGATCAGGTTGCATCAACTTTCAGTATCGGCAACCTTGACTTCTCCACAGCATGTAACACTGAACAAAATCATATATATATATATATATATATATATATATATATATATATATATATATGTTAGGTATAATTTTTTGCAATAATGAACTAAAATAATATTTCCCTCATCTACACATGATTCCAGCATTGTATCTCTCATAAATAATTCTTTTGACCTCTTTCAAACACTATAATTAAAAAAAAAGGATCGGATATGATGAATTTTATCATGAAGAAGATTGATCATATTAAGCTTTTATTGAAAGCTTCCTCCTTTTTTGTCTTTTGAAGGAAATAGTAAAGTCTTGTCCTTACTCATCAGTTCTTCTCCATCATTATTAAGGTTTGATCACAAAGATGGAGTCAGCTACAGTTCCAAGTGCCTTCAAAATGCTGCTACTTAGCTTTCTGCTGCACCCACAGATTACTACTGCAAATATTGTTGATTATTATGTGTCACGGATTACTACTGCAAATATGATAGATATAAAAGATAATAATAGAGGAGTGACATATAGAGAGCAATAGCTATAATTAAAAATTTATATTAAATATGATAACTTAGGATCTCTCATACCTCAAATCTCTAAGTTTTTTTTTTGGTTTTGTTTTATCACATATCTTCTCTTAATTGTGTGTCTAAAGACTTAAGGCTTTGACTCTAACCAATTATAATAAGAAATCCTATCTACTTGTAAATCTAAGTCAGAATCTTATCTACTTACAAAATTTGATTTAATATCTCACCAGTAACCAAGTGTGTACTGATGATAATAATACAATAAGCAGTCTCCTATATATTATGGCTGTGCTTATGTTATCTATTGTGATAGTTCACTATAATAAGCAATCCACCTTTCTTATTTGTAAGGCTCCACCAAGTTCTATATACTGATGCAACAAGATTAAAACTAGCAATTCTTTGGTTGAGATGCTGGCGTGAAATCTTTTGCGTTGTAAACTATATAGAACTAGCAAGTTCTATATAGTGTTTGCATCTATTAAATACTGTGTGCTGTTAAGATGAAATTCTCTCTCTCTCTCTCTCTCTCTCAAATAAGCTTCCTTGGCCCCCTTATTTAATTAGCTTGACCAAGTTCTCATTTATAGTAGTCTCTTGATTGGCCTACCACAATCGTTTGCTAATCTCTCATCTTCACAATATTAAAAGAAAAGTAACTAGTTTTTGGGATATAGTGAATATCTTGATATAATGGAACAATATATAGAGATAATAATAAGATATAAATTTTAAAAATTATTTTAATATCGATATGGTTCGACACTCCTTATCTATATCCATAAAAAAGAATCATATTTTCATCGAATAAATTTTAAGCCTTTTTGAGTTACATAGGATAAACTTATGCCGCTTGCATATTCTCTCACATAAGTAATTAAAAATTTCTTTCACTCTCTTTATATCTATTAAAAAAAATTTAGGTATACTTCAAATTTTATTTTTCTTTCTGTATCGATCGCCTATTAAATTATGAGGTGCATGAGATAATTATGGAAGAACAAAACTTCAATATCAAAGATTTGTTCATGTACTTAGTTTCGTATCCTACTAGTAATTCTAGTTCTCCAAACAACTTAAAAGAATTCAAAAAATACTTAAAAATCCTACCTCTCCAACAAAATGAGAGCCAGTGAAACTCATTGACTTAAAAGGTGGAAGAAGAAGAAGAACAAGAGTAGCATGTTAGCCAAGTAATGATTAGAGGAGTATCCTTGAAGCAGATGCAGAATTGATCATGAACATTAATTACTTAATATCACTAGAGATGCTATGCAGTAGTAATGATTAGGAGGAGTATCAAGAATCATCATTAAAGCATTTGTTGCAGTAATTCACTGAATATAGCTTGGTGTGTATATATACAGAAAGGGTAATTAGTACCCCAACTGATGGCTAATTGGATAAGAAACAACAGATGTAGTTTTTGTTGGAAAGAACAATGAACTATGAAGATCAGGGATGTGTTCTTTTAGATCTTTGAAATAATAAATTTATTTTTCTAAAAAATATATTAAGTTGATCACTCTTTTTGTCCTGATCATGATGGTAATGAATGTATCATGGATCTTCGGATCAAGAACAATGCATGATGATATCCATCAGAAGACAACCAATGAGCTCGTGAGACAAGTCGATCATCTCGTGAGAAATAGGATCTAAAATCACACTACTAGAAAAACATTAATTAGTTACATATAAAAATTATCACTAAAAGAATTAACGACGTTGTGATAAAATTTTAGCGACAATAAAAAACATATTTGTCATTAGATTATAGATTTTAGTGGTGATTTATTTTCATAACTAATTTGTAAATCTTAGAGATTTAGTGAGAATATATTAGTGACAAATGATAGTTTGTCATTGTTTAGTGATAATTTTATCAATGAATTATCTTTTAGTGATAAACTTAAATGTTTGCAGCGTAGATGCCATGACTAGTGATGAGTTTTCTTACACTGAGTAGGAGGCTGATGGCTTCATGTAAATGAATCAGAAAAAGCACTTTAAAAAGTTTATTTGTTGCATTCCTTTGCCATGCAAACTGGGGTTTAATCTTGGTGCATACACAGGTGGTACTCAAGATTTTATGCATTAAATCATTAGAACCATAAGTGGCTGTAGGGAGAGACGATACAAGATTTGTGTATAATTATTAAATACAAAGGGAGGATAAGGATGATTTAAAACCGCTCTAATGATTTAGCACACATCATTAATATGCATTACTATTTATAAATAGTTAATAACATCAAAGAGTAATATTTTTTCTTTTAATTATCAGGGCAAAAAGCAAAGAAAAATTCATCTGCTCAATTTTCTTTTTCTGACGGCAACTGACTAATTAGGTGGAGCTTCAATACCAACTCAAACTATAATATTCTTTGCTCTATATATGATATAAAAAATAATTTAATTAATTTTTCACGTAAAAACAACAAGAAAACTGTGAATACTTGTCAAGTACAATATAAATGAAAACATGATCACAGCCATCAAGTCTACGACAATAATAACTCATTATGTTTCAAGGATCGGATGCATACATTTTTATCATCATTCATCTCTTATATATATAAAAAAAATAGTTTAGTTAAGTTGTGTGCATATAAATATAGTTAGTTTTGGGTTCAGCTCAAATCTGATTCATTAAAATAAAAATAGAAAAAAAAGAGAAAACAAAAAAGGAAGTGGTGTGCGCGATGTCATACGGCAATGAACAGAGGCGTATGTGCGTGCGTGGGTGATACTGTGGTGGCGCAGAGAAAAGGAAGAGGAGAGAAAAATGTAAGATTTTGAAGTTTTTGTTAGATGATCTAAGCGATTAATTTTGTTAGATGATGAAGTGATTAAACTTTATCAGTTTTAATTTAAATTTTATGTTAAAGAATTCTTGTAATAAGCTCTATAATCATAAATGTACCAATCTACGGTTTATCTTCTTTAAGGTGTTTTTCATACCTATTTTTTGATATCTAAAATTTTCTTTTCATGAAATCTGATATGTTAATGTTGAGTCTGTTCTTGATATTATTATAATTTTCTTATTATTCTGAAAAAAATTTATTAAAAATCTATTATTATTATTTGTGATAGTGAAAGTTTGAAAAAGACTATAATCCCATGGTTTTTTCCGTATTGAATTTTTTAAGTAAAAAATTTAATATCTCACTTTATGATCGATTCATTATTTTACTATTTATACTGCTTAGTTAATATTTGTATTTAGTAACAAACTAATATTTTAATAAGAAACCCATTTTGATACACAAAGAAGGAAAATAATTATTTCACTATAATATTTTTCCCAAAAGTGTTATAGCTCCAAGTTGTTTAGTACTATTTTTTCTTATATGATTAAAATGGAAGAGTCAGACGATATGATTAAATTGAACTCATTAAATTATTCCACTTGGAAGTGTCTAATGGAAGATTTGCTCTATTGCAAAGATTTGTGCAAGTCCATCAAAATTAAAGACAAATCTTCTACCATGGAAGATGAGGAATGAGATGTTCAATATAGAAAAACTATTACTTATATTAGAAGATTGATGAATATAAATTTGCATGAGCATATTTTTGATAAAACTAGAGTTGATATTATTTAGCAAGTGTTAGAAAATCTCTTTATGAAAAAGAGTGGGAAATAGAATTTCTCTCATTGAAAGGTTTGTCAATTTAAAGTATAAAGATAGTGGTAACATTATATTGCACATAAGCTTGTTTCAGAGTCTTGCAAACAAGTTGATTGCTATGAAAAATAAATATAGATGATGAGATACAAGGATTATTACTTTTCAGCTTTTTATCGAAAAGTTGAGAAACATATGTGGTGACAATTTGTAACTCCATGTTAGAGGAGACTCTAACTATAGACATGGTGAAAGACAGTTTGCTAAATGAAGATACTAGAAGGAAAGAACAAAGAGAATCATCTTCTAGTGCACTTGTTATTAAAGAATAAGAAAGACGTAGAAGAAGTCACAATAGAAATCCACATGGTTACAGAGAAAAATCCAAGTCTAGAAGAGATATCAAGTATTTCCACTATAATAGGCTAGGTTATATGAAGAAGGAGTACATATTTTGGAAGCAAGAACAGAATGAAATGAAGAAAAATAAAAAAGAGACCAATACAATTGCTACTAAAGGTGATACGTTATTGTTTGTGATGACAGATGTGTCAATCTTGCAGTTCAGGATAGTAATTGAGCAATTGACTTTGGTGCTTTATTTCATATTACTTCTCATAGTGATTTTTTTAGATCTTACACTATTAGTGATTTTGGTAAAATAGGAAACAGTGATACATATAAGATTGTGGGTATTGAAGATATTTGCTTAGAGATCAATATTGGGAGCAAATTATACTAGTTATAGGTGTCCTACAAGTCAATCACGTGAGTGATGACACATGTGACTTGATACACTGTTTTTTTATTTATTATTATTATTTGATATTTTATCACTATATATTGTATGTTACTTGAGTATATTATGATGTCCATGGATCTATGCAATGAGAATCAGATCATGATAAGATCACGATAATGAGACCGATGCATCTTCAAACACAGATCTTAAATAATCTTAGTCATAGGTTACTCGAGAGGGACATCGAGATACCCGAACAAACTGATGTGCTGTATACCCATCTATATGATGGATACAATTGGTCTGATAGCTGCTTGTGTGGGGACATTTAGGATACAGTACATGTGCTCATTGGAGAATGAGTTTATTAATTGATATGCTTACGAAATGTTAGATGGTTAATGATGCCTTATTGTCAAACAGCGATTTTGTAGCCCCAATAGTGTATCTGGTCCTTAGACTTGAAATATCAAGGATGTCCTATATGAGTACTCTATTCTTTGATATCAGACTTATAAGTCTAGAGGTTTCAAATCTAGCACAACCGGTCATCGGGAGTTATAGCTAATCTTAATAGGATTCTTGAGTGTCGATAGAGGATCATTTGCTCTCGGTGTCATGAGAGAAATATCCTATATATTCTTGCTCAGACAAATCCTTGACTACGATCATTCAAATTGAGAGAGAAAGAGTTCTCCGAGAGAATTCGATTAGAGCGAGACTCGAGCAGAAACCGTATGGATCTGATAGCACTATGCCCGGTATATGGTCTATGGGATATTAGATAGATGATAGACTATATATATATGGTAATTGAGGATAGACAAGTCCAATGGATTGGATTCTCCTGTATCATTTGGGGATTGTGGCATAGTGACCTAGTACGTTCGCCGTCCGTAGTCGATGAGTTGAGTGAATTATTATCGAGATAATAATTCACCGAGTTAGAAAGAGTTCTGACAGGTATGACTCACAACTAGCTTGATATTGGGTCTAAAGGGTTATACACATATGGTAGGCATTGCGATGAGTAGAGGGTTGGATATAAGATATCCGTCGGAGCTCCTATCTTATTGAATATCAAATAAACCCCCAAATTATTGGATCATATGGATGAGATCCAATAAGAGTCAATGAAAGATTATTGGATAGAAATCCACTAATCTAAGAGGCTTGGTAGTTGGATGAATATTTAATACCTAATAGGGCAGGATCCATTAGGGTTAAGTTGATAGGGGACCTCTATAAATAGGAGGGAACTAATGGTTCATAGGCCAAAACATCTCTTGGTTGGCACATCCTATTCTCCCTTCCTCCTCTCCTCCTCAAATAATAGGCCAAGAGACTTGAGGAGCATCATCGCAGTCCTATTGTGTGGATCACCGCTAGAGAGGAGGACGCTTGGCCTCCTTCACCCTCTCCTAGAGATCTGTAGGGATTTAGGGATATACGATCTCCCTATGTAACACAATCTTTAATATATACAGTTTTAAGTTTCACAATTTTTATGCACCAATCTTCGCACGAGTAATACATTTTTGGAAAATTGAGGATTTTATTTTATGTTCTTCCGTTGCGTGTGTGATGTCGTCCCCTAGATTTCCCTACAAATTAATACTCAAAGATGTTAGACATGTTCCAAATATTCATCTTAACTTGATATCTATAAACAGATTTGATGATTAGGGATTTATACACTATTTTGGTGAAAGAAAATGGAAGCTTACTAAAGGTTCTCTAATTGTGACAAGAGGAAAGAAGATAAACTCTTTTTCGATTATGAAAGCTAAGCTATAAAAAGGAGAGATTAATGCAATTCAAAATGATGAAAACATAGATTTTTGGCATAAGAGACTTGGTTATATAAGCGAGAAGGGACATAAAACTCTTAGTAGAAAGCAGTTCTTATTAAAGTTGCAAGGTACATCTCTTAAATCTTGTGATCATTGCTTAGTTGGAAAAATACATAGAGTTATCTTTCATACATATCCATCATCTAGAAGATCAAATGTTATTGATTTGATTCACACTGATCTCTGTACTATATAAGCTAGAACTCTTGGAGGTACTCTTTATTTTGTTACTTTCATTGATGACTATTCTAGAAAAAATTAAATTTTCGCTTTGAAATCTAAAGACTAGGTACTCGATGTCTTCAAAGAGTTCATGTCAGTGTTGAAAGAGAAATTGACAGAAAGCTAAAGTGTGTTCGAGTAGATAATGGTGGTAAGTACATGAGTTCTTTTGAGAATTATTATAGGTTCCATAGTATTAAACTTGAGAAAATAGTTCCTAAAATCCTTTAGCAAACATAATGGTAGAAAAGATGAACAGAACTATTAAAGAAAGGATTAGGTATATACTTTCCTATGCCAAGTTTCCTAAGTTATTTTGGGGGAGGCTATGAGAACTACAATTAACTTGATAAATCTTTCTCAATTAGTTCCTATGCAAGATGATATTTTAAAGAGAGTATGAAAAGAAAAAGATACATCTTATGATCATTTGAGAGTATTTGGATGCAAAGTATTTATTCATATTCTCAAAGATGAGAGATCCAAACTTGATAATAAAGCAAAAGCATGTATCTTGGGATATGGTCATGAAAAGTTTGTGTATAGGTTATGGGATCTAGTGAACAAAAAGACTATTTATGTTTCTTAAAGACCAATTATTTGATGATGATAATAATGTTAAGATGTCAAAAACCTCTGTTTATATTTCTTGGAGTTTGGGTCTAATCCCTCTGCCTGTAGTTCATGATGATCATTGGAGAGATAAACAAAAAGATTATGGTAAGAATGTCAGTGATGGTATTCCATTCTATGCATCTCTAGCCATTTTTTTTCTAGAAGAGAGTATATGACACTTATCTAAGGAATATTTATTCTTATAAAAATATTGTAAACCCTTCACATTTTGAAATTAATGAATAAATGAATGAAGAGTGTAGCTATAAAAAATGAAACCAAAGTGAGGAGAGAATCCTTAAGGATAATAGGCACCACACAATCTATTCTTTCCCTCCTCCCCACCACTCTTCTCCTTTATCTTCAACCATCATAGTAGCATCACCACCCAAAGGAGTAATCAAATCAGCCATCGATCGCCATCAACGTAGCCTCATTAACAACCATCACCTTACGTGTTATCGTTTTTCTTGTACCATTTGTTTGACTACCATCAAAAGCATTTAAATCTTTTTTAGTTATATCAAGGGTTATTTATGGAAGCAATGTTCCCTTCCACTTGAGTTATGTATTAATTTAGGGAGTAAAATTGATCCAACCTTTTGATTATATCTTGTTTAGAATTAGCTCTTAGCATATTTCAATTTTGACCTTTCCACCCATTCCTTCGTATAGTTATCTTTTTTTTTACAATTACTTGTTTTAATTTATTAAATCATTACTCAAACTAATCAAAAGTTAATCAAATCATAGTTGAGAAGATAAGTTAGCATCCTCATTGCTATCACTTATTTTTCCTAAGCTCTTTGACTTCATAACCTTCTACTTTATCTTTTATTTTTCTCACCACACACCACACCACTCACCCTTTACATCAATAAAGATATTAATTATAATATTAAAATATATAATATTTTAGGTTTCAATCTTGACATTAAAGTTCTTCACATTACAATTTATTCTTACCAATTAGTGAACTTATTTTAAAGTTTAAATATCTTAAATCATAAAAGAATATTAAATATATTTATGTATTAGACATGTTCCTATGTTTATTATTTTTTGATCATGTGGTGCTCGGGCGTCATGCGATCCATTTGCATCGCATGGCTCAGATCATTCCCAAATCTTCCCCTCTAGGACAGCTCACTTGCTTGTGGGGGATGGAGATTTCTCGGAACTCATGAAAGAAACCTATGGGAGATAGCTACGTTCGGACATAGGTATGAGATTTCGTCTTAAGACAACGTTTACGTGCCTCCAAATTCTCTATAAGCTTTATCCCTATATTTTATTATTTTAATACTTTATTAATTTCTTAATAGAAATCCTTAGACCCTAAGAGTAAATTATAAGCTTTTGAGTTACATGGGATTATCTTTTCACTCTTTCAAGATCTATTAAGAGAAATCCTCAATATGGCTCCTTAAATTGTGGGATAATTATAGAATAACTAAATTTTAATATCAAATATTTCTTTGTATACTTAAATTCCCTATCCTATGAGTAACTTAGTTTCTGAATAACCAAAAAATCTAAAAATACTTGCAAATCCTAACACATGAGACTTATACCTATTTCCGGAAAAAAGGAAGTTAATGAAACTCATTGATTTAAAGGTGGAAGAAGAAAGAGAAGAGCATATTAGCTAAGTTAATCAAAAGCCAGCCCTAGTAATTATTAGAAGTATCAAGAATCATCATCGAAGCTGATTCTTAATCAAATCTGATATGATGAAGTCAAATCAAACAAATGCAATAGTTTTATAAATATTTTTACAAGCTTATTTATTTTTACAAAATAAATAATTTTGTAAAAATACCATTGATGAATATTTAATAACATCAAAGAATAATATTCTTTTATACAAATCAAAGAGTAATCTTTAAATTGGAGGAAAGGTGTTTGGTAAATGTTAGGACCATATCATAAAACAAAGAAAAATCATCTTCTCAATTTTCTTTTTCTTACGGCAGCTGACTAATTATGTGTTCATAGCTGCAAAGTAATCAAGTCTAATTAATAATAACACATGTACACTACTCAGGCAAACTGATAGAAGCAACATCCGATGTGCTATTGCGAGTGTGTGTATATATATATATATATATATATATATATACATATTGGTGACTAATTAGGTATAATATTGATAAGATGAGAAAAAAATATTTCGGATGATAATAAAATTGCTAATGTGTCTCATAGATTGTTATAGATAAAAGATATGAATCTATTAATATTTGTAGCGCGAGAAGAGGTAGGAAAAATTAAAAAAAAAGATTATTAAAATTTAGAAATAAAATATAATATTTTAATTTTATAAGCATATAATTTGATCCATCTAGTTAACCCTAAATAGTTAGAACTATACAACCTTGTTTTTTTGTTTTGTAAAATATATAATAATGACCAAAGCAGATTTTGATGCCATCTTACAGTATGACATGTGACTTACACACACAACACAGTTTTATTGTTGTTGTATATTCAGCACCGTACTTCAACATATATATGTATATATATATATATATATGTATATATATATATATATATATGTATATATATATATATATATGTATATATATATATATATATGTATATATATATATTGCGTCGTCAAAGGAACTACCCCTCCATACTGCCGAAGTAGCCTATCATGGGGTCGAAGGCGGACGGCAGTAGTAGTAATTGTTCGTGCATCCCCTCGTATAGGGTCTTCCGGGGAGCACGGGCTGACTGCTAGGGCGCAGGGCACCGTATGGAATCTCCGCTTTCGCTTCCTTCACAGGGGTCGTCTCCCCTCTCGCTACACCAGTTCAAACAATGCACAAAAGACATGCATACGATCATTAGAGCTCGATGTAGATCGAGAGTAGATAATTATCAGAGCCGTAAACAAGCTTTAGCTCACGGCATGCAGCAGCTGACCTGTGACGAGGAAGACGATGATGATGAGTGTAAGGAGGAGAGAAGCACGACTCTTGACGACTGTCCTCATCTTATCGTCTTCGGTGGTGCACATATGATCGATTCAGAGTCGTGAGAGGGTTGGCTTTTATAGAGAAGGAAGGGGATGCGATATTTGGGACTTGCGTCACAGCGTTAACGTCATGATGGTGTCTTCTTCCCATCCAACGCCGGTGATAGGCTGAAAGAATGGGAGGATCAGAAGGAAGATGCTACTGGTGCCCCACCACCAAGATTGAGTTATCTCGTTGACTTTGTGTGGAGGAGACGCATTTTTTATGAGAGGGTGGAAGAACGTGCATGATATCAGGTGTCTTCTTCCCATCCAATGCCGGTGATTGCTTCCGATGTCTATTATTGTCGTGTTCTTCGTGACATGATCTATGTTGAGGGGGTGGAAGAACGTGCATGGTTGTATAAAACAGCAAAACTACAACAGAGTGTGATTAGAATAGAATGTTTCTGGACGAGCAATTTAAGTAACATTAATTCAAGAGATAAAGCTTATTACATAATTATACATCAGTCATAATTACTAATAAATACAAGTATTACGAGCAACAGATGCAGCGAGATAAAACTTGATTCATAGTTTCATACACCAAGGGAAAACCTAAATTAAACATGAGACAGCTTGTAACAAATTACCTGACAAGCACATTAAAGTATCAGCAAGAGATATAAATCATAATTACTATAACCACGAGACTTCAGAAATGAATGAATGAATGATTTAGCGAGCTCCCCTTCTTATTCAGAAAACATTATAAACTAAGCAAAAATGAAATACTGTAAAAACTAAATCATTCAATATATATGTCTTCTCATTGATCTTTGAACAAATATAACTTCACCAAAGAGCTAAAATAGGTTGAATATACTTACAAGAAATATCCCTATATTTCTTCTAGAAGGAAGCATGTGACACTCATCCAAGAAATATCTATTCTTATAAAAGCATTATAAACCCTCTACATTTTGAAGTTTATGAATAAATGAATGAAAAGTTGAGTGCATGTAGTCATCAAAAATCTTAGATGAGACACATACATGAGGAGAGAATCCTTAAGGATGATAGGCACTACCCAATCTATCCTTTCCCTCCTCCCCACCATTGTCCCCTTTATCTTCAACCATCATAGCAACACTACCACCCAAAGGAGCAATCACATCAGCCGTCGATCGCCATCAACGTAGCCATATTTCTTATACCATAACCTCATGTGTCATCATTTTTCTTATACCATTTGCTTGACCACCATCAAAAGCATCGGATCTTTTTCAGTTATATTAATAGCTATTTATGGAAAGAATATTCCCTTCAATCTACGCTTGGGTTATATATTAATTCAGGGAGTAGAATTAATCCGACCTCTTAATTATATCTTGTTTAGAACTAGCTCTTAGTATACTTCGATTTTGGCCCTTCCACCCAAAGTGAGTCTTATAACACCTCTTGGTTTCCTTCACCTAGTTATTTTATTTTTTTACACTTATTTATTTTAATTTATTAAATCATTGCTCAAACTAATGGAAAGTTAATCAAATCATGATTGAGAAGATGAGTTAACATCCTCATTGCTACCACTTATCTTTTCCAAGCTCTTTGACTTCATCACCTCCTACTTTATGTTTTATTTTTCCTCACCACACACCACACCACTCACCCCCTACATCAATAAAGGTATTGATTATAATATTAAAAGATATGTATGATCTATCTTTGATATACAATATATTAGATTTCAATCTTGATATTAAAGTTCTTCACATTACAATTTATTCTTACCGATTAGTGAACTTATTTTGAAGTCTAAATAACTTAAATCATAAAAGAATACTAAATATGTTTATGTATTAAATATGTTCCTGTGTTTATTCTATTTTGATCGTGTGGTGCTCGTGCCGTGTGATCCATTTGCATCGCATGGCTCAGATCATTCCCGAATCTTCCCCTCTATGGCAGCTTACTTGCTTGTAGGGGATGGAGATTTCCAAGCACTCATGGGAGAAACCTGTGGGAGATGGTTATGTCCGGATATATGTATAAGATTTCATCTTAAGATAAGTGCCTCCAAATTCTTTCTAAGCTTTATCCCTTTATTATATTATTTTAATACTTTATTAATTTCTTAATAGAAATCCTTAGACCCTAAGAGTAAATTATAAGCTTTTGAGTTATATGGGACAATCTTTTCACTCTTTCAAGATATATTAAGAGAAATTCTAGGAATATTTGATATTTTTTTTCCTCAATACCAACCCCTCTTAAATTCTGAGATGCATGAGATAATTATAGAATAACTAAATTTTAATATCAAATATTTTTGTTAAAAATGAAATGAAGAAGATGTTGTTTGTGTTTGATATGGTGTTCCCTATTTATACACGTTAAGTAGGGGAGAAGATTTCTCTTAATAGAGCTACGATATTTCTTCATGTAGTTGGAGAAATATTAACTGTTATCAAGGGAAATCTTAGTTGTTATCATGCCCCCGTAAGACGGTGCTCTTGTCAATGATGTCGATCTTGGACCAATGCGACGAAAATGGTTTACGGGCGAGAGGTTTCGTGAGTATGCTTGTTGATCAGCCGTATATACATGAAAAACACGTAATTGATATGAAAGTCGATGGCTATGTGTTTCATGCGTGATTGGAATACTAGATTGACACATACGTAAGTAGCTCCGGCATTATCACAATATATTATAGGAGTAGAGGTGGAGTTGATGTCAAGTTCTTTGAGTAGATTCATAACCCAATTGAGTTCTGCAATAGCGGTTGCAATGACACGGTATTCAGCTTCAGTTGTAGAACGTGCAATTGTCTTTTGCTTCTTAGAATTCCAATTGATTGGATTTGCCCTAAAGAAGATAATATAACTCGTTGTGCATGCTCTATCATTAAAATTCTCTGCCCAATCAGCATCAACAAAGGCATGAAGTGTTAGGATCGGAGCGACACTAAGAGGGGGGGGGGGGGGGGGGGGGTGAATTAGTGCAGCGGATTAAAACTTGTAAGTTTGAAAGTGATTTCGGAAATACGTAGAGATTTCGATTTGACAATGAATTACTTGATAAGAGCAGCTCGAGTAAAATGAGAAGATGAAAACCAAAAGCTTGCTGCTATGTAAATAATGATTTCAGAAAGGTAAGTACTCACACATTCAAGGAACACACAAATTTAAAGTGGTTCGGTCAAATGACCTACATCCACTTGCGAAGCCTTCTTCGATGAGGCTCCCAACTTCTACTAGCAAATCACTTTGAAGAGGAAGGACAAACACCCCTCTTACAATCTTTACAAGTGGTTCACACTCTTACAAATTTTTAAAGAGAAAGAAGGAGGTGAACACTTAAGCTATTTAAAACAAGACTTGCTAAAGACTTTGCTAAGGCTTAATCTCAATTTCTTACTTCTCAAAAGTTGTATTCTCTACTGAGAATTGAGGGGTATTTATAGACCCCAAGAGAATTCAAAATTTAAGCTCCAAATTTTGAATTATCTTAGGTTCCTGGAGTTGGCAGTGCCACCACCTGTTGGTGGCGGTGCTACCGCCTCTCATTGTCATATTGACCGTTTACTAGTGGTGTCGCCGCCTGTCGGTGGTGGCGCCACCTTCCGACCATTCGGGTGTTGGGCGGTGCCATCGCCCAGTCCAGCGGTACTATCGCCCGATCCTTCGGGTTCTGGGCGGTGCCATTACCCAATCCGACGGTGCCACCGCCTGACCTTACGGGTCACTGGTTGGGCTCCAAATCTGGCCCAAACCAGTTCATGTTTGGGCTAGTTGGTCCCTAACTAGGTTATAGGATTAACTCTTAATCCTAACCCTAATTACATGCAAACTATGAAATCAAGACATAGTCCTAAGTAGATCTTATAACCGGCAACGTCGAGTTTCCTTCCGACGATCTTCCGGCGAACTTTCGATACACCCTCGGATTTCTTCCGGCGAACTCCCAATAGGCTCCCGATCTTGTGGCTAGTTCAGCGAGTCTTTTGGCACGTAGCCAAGCCTTCTCAGTGATCTCCGCGAATCTCCAATGATATCTTCAGTGGACTTTCGAAAATTTCGACAAGTCCCCGATTTCTTCTCGGTTGGTTCCGACAGCATCTCCGACGAATCTTCGGACTCTCGAACACCCATCGAACTTGACTCTGGTAGACTTGCTTTATGTCTTCAAGCTATCGTAGTTAATCCTACACACTTAAAATAAAACTTTGATTGAGATAATTAATCATAAGTAATTAATCAAGTTGTTCGTTATGTCATTGGTCCCTCGACGATTCGTCCGATTCTTCGGTGCATCATCCTCTCTTGCGACCTATTGCCCAATCGGCCAGTTGACTCTGCAACTCCGATATCCTTGATACAATACCCGCTCTTCTTGGCCCGATGCCTGAATCTACGACCCGAAGCCTTCTGTCGATATGTCGACCGATCCACCGGCTCGACATCCAATCTTCTAACATGTTCCTCCTGCCCAACATGATTTTCCTGCTTTAATTGTCTCATCCTGATCGAAGCATCCCGCGTCACTCAAAACACAAATTAAATCATAAACACATATCAAGTGGTTTCATTATCAAAATACGAGATTCAACAATCTCTCCCTTTTTTATGATGACAACCACTTGATAACGGAGTTAACCTTAACTCCCGGAGTTTAAACAAACTCCCCCTATCAATATTCCATATTGATAGAAACTCTTGGATTAAAAAATCCAAGCAACATGTCATGATCAAATCATGTATGTCATCAACATACTTCTCCCCCTTTGTCATCAATAAAAAAGAGAAGTTCTAACTCTTATATGTTTAGACATAAAAAGTTTAAATCATTGCGTAATAAACATAGTATCAAATTTTATCATCATGCAATCTAGCAATTAAAGATGTGCAAGTTTAGCAACTGTTTGCTTCTCTTTAGGCTACAAGCTAGCAATTTTTACGATATGCAAGTTTTGCTACATACAAGCTAGCAAAAATTTCGAAAGCAAATGCAAGATAGCTTTCTTGTGTAAGCTCATGATTCTTGCTTCCTATTGCAATGTACAAGTTGCAAGTTTTACTTCTTGAGATAGGCAAGATAGCACTTTTGCAATTTTTGTTTCTTAAGATAAGCAAGCTTGTGATGTTCAAGATAGCAAGCTCTTTCTTCTCGTTTGAGAAGTGTCATTTTTTGCTTCCTTAGCAAAATGCCAAACTAGCAAGAGACACTGATTTACATGAGGCAAGGAAACAATTTAGCAAGAGTTACATTTGTATCTTCTCTTTATATGTAAAAGAAAGTTAGCAAGTTTTTACATTTTCTTGACTTGTGCAAGTTAGCTAATTTCTCTTTGAGATGACTCTTTACATCAATTTAAGATAGCACATTAGCAACTCTTTCTCCCCTTTTGTCATCGGCAAAAAGAGGGGAATAACAATACAATCGCATAATTCATTTCCCTTTACTATAATCTTCAAATCATGACAATGGTAAGTATCAATCTTATTTGTGCATCATTATGTTTTCAAATTAAAATATGCACAATTTTAAAACTTCACATTTGTATCCTTAATTCATGCATTATACAAATAAATTAATCACTATGGGTATATCATACATGATACATCATTTTGGTAACAAATCATAACATTTATCAATATTTTGATCATGATACCAAGCATTCATCATTTAGAGCATTCATGATACACATTATATACATATATCATCACAATAAAAGGCAATTGTATACATAATTTTAAATCATAAATGGTATTAATTTGTCAAATTGCATCCTACCATGCATGATCAAAACTTCTCTCCATTTGTATTTCATGCATAATTTCATTTCATCACATTAGGAATATCAAGAAGAATTAATTGGGTAATGAGATAAATATTTTATGAATATACGGAGTTGTATAAAAATCATATCATAAGTGTTTCATAAATTCATATCATCACATGAAGGAATATAAAAAAAAAATGATGATGAGATATTACTTCATGAATACAATAAAATTCATATAGCATATCATGGTTTATTAGAATTAGTCTTTTTTTTTGTGAATAGCAAAAAGAATAGTAGGAGAGCAAGATCTCAATTCATGCATATCAAATATTCAATCATCAAAATCATGATTCATCTAGAAAATTCTCCTCTTTAAATATTCAAAGAGAGAATCATGATGAACAATCTTGATTTATATAAAGTTTCAAAACATAATTATCAAGATCATGAATACTAAAAGACCATGAAACATTTCGACAAATCTCCTTTTAAATAGAAAACAATCTTGATTCATTCAATAGAAAATTCAAATTATAATTACGAGAAATCAAGATCATGATTTCAATAAAAAACATCAAGATTCAAATCATTATTTCAATTTACACATAATAAGAACAATAAATTTGCACTATAGACAATCTCATGTTTTATCATTCAAGTTAGCATATATTTTTGCAATTAGCAAGCTAACAATTTCCTTTTTCTTTTATAACAGTGATTCAATCATATCATACGATAAATATATCATAATTACAAAGGAGTATTGAATCATAAAGAAAATCAATTTATGCATAAAATGTTCCAAGCATCAAGGTACATTTTCGTAAATTGTGGGTATCGAAAAATCAAGAGAAAATAGCTTAATTATTCATTTTGAAAAATGTTCTCTTTGATAAAGCGAGAGAATCATTATTAACAATCTTGATTTACAAAATGAATACTCAAGTTATAATTCCGAGAAATCAAGAGAAACCGTGATTCATTTTAACAAATCTCTTCTTAAATAAATATTGTAAAGAATTCTTAGGAAATCATAGAAAAATAGAATTCATTCAATCCTGTAAGAGAACAAGACATTAATTCATGCATATAAAATCTTGACTTAAGCATAAGAAATCTCAATTTATAAATTTAAAAAAATTAAGATAAAGCTCATTTAAATCATCAAATCAAGATCATTTTCAAGAGATTCACAAAAATGATACAAATAGATTCATTAATTTTCCTTTTTAAAAAATCGATAAAGTCGGAAAAATAATTTTTTTAAGAAGAAACCTTTCCACTTTTTAGTTGTTTTAATTCATGTAATTTATTTCATGCATGTTCTTTTCTTTTATCATGTATCAATGCATCAATGTTTAGGATCGAAAAAATCACAAAAATCATCATGTATAACTTTTAAAATCTCATGCATAAAATCGTCAATTAGAAAAATAAATTTATTATTTCAAAGATCTAAAAGAACACATCCTTGATCTTCGTAGTTCAGAAAAGAGGTCAGACCTCTTGTCATTGTTCTTTCCAACAAAAACTACATCTGTTGTTTCTTATCCAATTAGCCGATCAGTTGGCGTGCTAATTACCCTTTCTCTATGTATACACACCAAGCTATTTTCGGTGAATTACTGCAACAAATGCTCTAATGATGATTCTTGATACTCCTCCTAATCATTACTACTGCATAGCATCTCTAGTGATATTAAGTAATTAATGTTCATGATCAATTCTGCATCTGCTTCGAGGATGATTCTTGATACTCCTATAATAATTACTTGGCTAGCATGCTTCCACCTTTTAAGTCAATGAGTTTCACTGGCTCTCATTTTGTTGGAGAGGTAGGATTTATAAGTATTTTTTAATTCGTTAAGTTGTTTGGAGAACTAGAATTACTAGTACGATACGAAACTAAGTACATGAAACAAATTTTGATATTGAATTTTTGTTTTTCTATAATTATCTCATGCGCCTCATAATTTAACAATTGGTCGGTATGGAAGAAAAACATAAAATTTTAAGTATACCTAAGATTTTCTTAATAGATCTAAAGAGAGTGAAAGAAATTTTTAATGACTTATATGAGAGAATATACAAGGGATTGTAACTCAAAAAGACTTCAAATTTATTTGATGAAAAAATGATTCCTTTTATGAATATAGATAAGGAGTGTCGAACCATATCAATATTAAAATAATTTTTAAAATTTATATCTTATTATTATCTCTATAAATTGTTCCATTGATATCAAGATATTCTCTATATCCCAAAAACTAGTTATTTTTCTTTTAATATTGTGAAGATGAGAGATTAGCAAACTTCTGTTAAGATTGTGGTAGGCCAATCAAGAGACTACTATAAATGAGAACTTGATCAAGCTAATTAAATAAGGGGGCCAAGGAAGCTTATTTGAGAGAGAGAGAGAGAGAGAGAGAGAATTTCATCTTAATAGCACACAGTATTTAATAGATGCAAACACTATATAGAATTTGCTAGTTCTATATAGTTTACAACGCAATAGATTTCACGCCAGCATCTCAACAAAAGAATTGCTAGTTTTAATCTTGTCGCATCAGTATATAGAACTTGGTGGAGCCTTACAAATAAGAAAGGTGGATTGCTTATTATAGTGAACTATCACAATAGATAATATAGGCACAGCCATAATATATAGGAGACTGCTTATTGTATTATTATCATCAGTACAAACTTGGTTACTGATGAGATATTAAATCAAATTTTGTAAGTAGATAAGATTCTGACTTAGATTTACAAGTAGATAGGATTTCTTATTATAATTGGTCAGAGTCAAAGCCTTAAGTCTTTAGACACACAATTAAGAGAAGATATGTGATAAAACAAAACCAAAAAAAAAAAACTTAAGAGATTTGACGTATGAGAGATCCTAAGTTATCATATTTAATATAAAATTTTAATTATTGCTATTGCTCTCTATATGTCACTCCTCTATTATTATCTTTCATATCTATCATATTTGCAGTAGTAATCCGTGACACATAATGTAATCAAATCAAATATTTGAGATTGAGATTTAAATTTTGTTTTCCTTACTTGCCATCATAATTTAGGAAATCTTAATCTACTTCCTTGTTTGTTGATATGAATTAAGGAAATAACTATTAAGTATTCCAAATATGATGATATCATATTTGTTAGTATATTAAATGGAAATAATTTATATTAAATAAATACGAAAATTAAAATTTATTTCCCTTAATAGAGGCTCACCTCCTCCTATTTAAAGGGGAGGGATTTCTCTCCTTCGTTCCTCACCTAGTGGCAGCGGGAGGAACGAGGAGTTACACCCTGTTGACAAGAGAACGAGGAGTTACACGGTAGGTTTCCCTACCTTTCTTAAAAGTTTTAGCTTTTATTTTGATTCTTTAAATGTTAAAAGTTTTATAGTTTGAAAAATGTGTATCAATTCTTTAAATGTCAAATTTTTTGTATTAAAATAATCAGTTAAAGTTTTCATAATATTCTTTGACCCATGATTAAGGTTTTTATGGTAGAATTAAATATGTTAAAAATGTATATGTTTTATATGTATATTTTCTGTATTATAGTTTATCTTTAATCTTATCTGGATTAAAATCTTGTTAGACTAGAATATGTTATCTAAAATCCCTTTTTGATATTCTTTGATCTGAAATTTAAAATATATTATTCTGAATGATTTAAAATATGACTAGAATATGTTGAAATTTTATGTGTTGAAAACATGATTTTTATTTGAATTTAGAAAGCTATTTCCTTGTGTTAAAACTTATCTCCTAGTCCCTCTTTTAATGTCTTATGATTTCTAGTCAAATTGAGAATGTTATTTCTTTGTATTAAAGGTTTTCTCCTCATCTATCTTTTAATGCATTATTATGTTTTCATATATGTTGTTAATGGGTATATGCTATGACTAATCCATGGGCTAGGGCTGGGCTAGTTTTATGTAATGCATGCTCAATCATGTATAATGCACATGACCAGTAGATGGACTGGCTCAATCTAGCCCAATATTATTGTTGAACTTTAGCCCAAATATTGATTGAATTAAACTAGACTTGATTAGTCTAGATCAATTCAGGGTGATTTCGAATTGATTGACTTATTCAAGTTAGTTTAACCTAAATTGAACTTAATCTAGTCTAAATTATACTATTCTAGGGTGGTTCCAGACCAGTTAAATAAGGATTAGAGATCAGTTCAGTTAGGCTCTAGTAAATCGAGTTCAATTGAATCGATTAAACTAGAGTTCAAGTCAATTGAGGGTTAATTTATATTATTTGATATTGATGATTTTTGAAAAAGATGTTTTAAATATGTTATTTCATCCCGAAATGGATATGACCAGTGTGAGATTATATTCCTGCCGAGAGCAGGTAGGGCGATTCCCTTCGGGGATTAGCGGGCCGTTAGACGTGGCGGTTGGACGGTTCCTCCATCCGTTGTTGGGAGGAACGTGTCCCCACTTTGACAGGTGTGGGACACCACTCCATCCGCTATTGGGAGTGTGATATGAGTTTGCCTCCATCCGCTGTTGGGAGAACACAAACTCATCCCGTAGGATAAAGCCTCTCCATCCGCTGTTGGGGGAGTGCTCCTTCGGGTACTTGATATACGCCAATGGGATGATTGATTGAATTTTGATCATGTATTCATCTTGATTTGACTTTTGGGGTTCCTACTCAGCGTTGCTGAAATTTTTTTATTTTTGATTTTCAGAGTAGCCTCCCTCTAGTACTAAATCAGATTCCAGTGGAGAGCGGACCTTCCTCTACCGCTAGGTAGAGCCACTTGGATGACTCTTGAAGTTAACATCACTATGTTTACTTTTCTATTTGTAATTTGATGAATAAATGAATTATAATAAATGGTTATAGATGATGAATAAAGTGATGTTTATTTATTTGGCCTGCGTGAAAATATATGAAAAAAAAAAAAATCTAGGATGTGACATCTTTTTATGGTATCAGAGCATGATCTAGGGCCTGTAGATGTATTAGGTCCCTTGATTGACTTTAACCAATGATTGTCTTTAACCTATTATAGGAGTAATGGAGCCAATTCCAGAGATTAGTGGTCCTGTCACTCGGGGTGCTCATGGTCGCAATGCTACTGGTGTACGCACTCGGAGAGGTGTTCAAACAAACAATAACTTGGAAGCTCCACACATCGTAGAGCAAACCTAGTCCTCCCGTATACCTGTCACTAATTATGGGCCAGCTTCTCCGACTTCGCAGAATGCCCCTCATGCCCCAGCACCCGTCAATGCTCAAGGTGACGTACACGGAGTCCTCAATGCTATTAGAGGATACTTTGAGCGTCAAGAGGAACGAGATGAAATTCCACGGGGTAGGAATAATACTTTAGATCACTTTAAGAGATTGGGACCACCGGTTTTTGAAGGCAAGCCAGATCCAATCTTTGCTGAACGTTGGATTCGTCAAGTGGAAAAGACATTCGAAGCTATCGAATGTAGAGAAAATCAGAAAGTGCCTTTTGCTTCTTTCATTTTGGAAGGGAAGGCAGACACTTGGTGGACCTCAAAAAGGAGGATGTTAGAGGCTGGAGGTAATGTGGTAACTTGGGAGCAGTTTAAAGATGCATTTTATGAGCAGTTCTTTCCTGATTCAGTTCGCTTTGAGAAACAACAAGAGTTCCTTAGCATCCACCAAGGAAATAGAACTGTAATGGAATATGATCATCATTTCATTGAGTTGGCTCAATTCTCTCCACATATTGCTTTTAATGAAAGTCAAAGAGCTCGTCATTTTGAGAGGGGACTTCGATCATCAATTAGAAAGTCTGTTGCAGTACTGATTTTACCAACATATGCTGAAGTGTTAAATCGAGCTTTGGTGGTAGAGAAATTGGATAATGAATTACAACAAGTAAAGGATCGAAAGCGACCTTTTAGTGCTGCACCATTTACGTATGGGGGATCACATTCTGGATCCTCAAAGAAAGGAAAAGGCAAACAGTTCGGGCATCAACAAGCAGGAGCTCTTAGCAATCAAGTGGTTATAAGATGTTATTTCTGTGGGAAGACAGATCATGTTTCCACCTCATGCCCCATAGGACAACGCGTATGTTTTTATTGTCAACAATCGGGGCACATGTCGAAGGATTGCCCACGGAAGCAATATCAACGCCGAGCTCCACCCCAAACAACTGGACAACAATACCTACGACCCAGAGAGGAAGGACATGCAAGAGTCTATGCACTGACTCATCAAGATGCTGAAGCCTCGGGATCTATTATTAAAGGTATCATCACACTCTGTGGTATGCCAGCATCTGTGCTTATTGATTCTGGTTCTACACATTCTTTTATATCACCCTATTTTGCTATGAAATTACATAAGAATCGTGAGACAATGAATAATGCATTAATGGTAGTAACATCGGTTGGAAATTCTTTGATAGTTGATCAGATATATAGAAACTGTGTTATTACTATTGAAAGTCACAATTTGCTAGTAGATCTTATTCTACTAGAATTTCAAGATTTCGACGCTATCTTGGGTATGGACTGGCTTTCAGCATACCATGCAAGTGTCGATTGTTTTCGGAAGACTGTTACTTTCTCACCTCTAGATCAACCACCTTTCAAGTTCATTGGGATTCAAGAAAAGTTCCCTTCTATTATTTCAGCCTTGAGTGCTACCCAACTATTACTGAAGGGATGTCAGGGATACTTGGCCTTTATTTCTGGAGAAGAATCTAAGAAGCCAGTATTAAAGGACATCCCCATTGTACGAGATTTTCCAAATGTTTTTCCTGAAGATCTACTTGCACTGCCACCAAATAGACAGATTGAATTTACAATTGATCTTCTACCTGGTACTGCACCTATTTCTAAACCTCCATATAGAATGGCACCAATTGAGTTGGAGGAGTTAAAGAAACAGATCCAAGAGCTTTTGGACAAGGATTTTATTCGACCTAGTGTATCACCTTGGGGTGCCCCTGTCCTATTTGTGAAGAAGAAAGATGGATCTATGCGACTATGCATTGATTATAGACAACTCAACCAAGTGACCATAAAGAATAAATATCCTCTTCCTCGAATAGATGACCTGTTTGATCAACTTCAAGGTACACAGGTATACTCAAAGATTGATTTGAGATCCGGGTATCATCAACTAAAGATAAGGGAAGGAGACATACAAAAAACTGCCTTTAGAACAAGATATGGTCATTATGAATTCTTAGTAATGCCTTTTGGACTCACAAATGCACCAGCTGCCTTTATGGATCTCATGAATAGAGTATTCCACCCTTATCTCGATAAATTTGTAATTGTGTTTATTGATGATATCTTGATCTACTCCAAAAGCATAGCAGAGCATGAACACCATCTTAAGACAGTTCTGGAAGTCCTAAGGCGAGAGAAACTATATGTCAAGTTAAGTAAGTGTAACTTTTGGCTCAATGAAATTATGTTTCTCGATCATGTAATTTCAAGCGCTGGTATATCTGTTGACCCTCACAAGATTGAAGCTGTGATAAAATGGAAGCAGCCTTCTAATGTTTCAGAGATTAGAAGCTTCTTGGGTTTGGCTGGATACTATAGAAGATTCGTAGAAGGCTTTTCAAAAATAGCAGCACCATTGAC
Source organism: Musa acuminata AAA Group (assembly GCF_036884655.1). Lineage (NCBI taxonomy): Eukaryota > Viridiplantae > Streptophyta > Magnoliopsida > Zingiberales > Musaceae > Musa > Musa acuminata. The sequence continues at coordinate 1,452,718 of NW_027021349.1, read as the reverse complement.
CAAGTTGACACAAAAGAACATAAAATTCATGTGGGATGATAAATGTTAACAAAGTTTTCAAGAACTGAAGAAGAAATTAACCAGTGCTCCTATCTTGGTGATTCCTTTCGGGGGAGAAGGTTTTGTAGTGTATAGTGATGCCTCACTACAAGGGCTTGGTTGCGTTCTAATGCAAAACGAGAGGGTAGTTGCTTATGCATCGAGGCAACTAAAGCCTCATGAAAAGAACTATCCTACTCATGACTTAGAGCTAGCAGCTATCATTTTTGCACTAAAAATTTGGAGGCATTATCTATATGGACAGATTTTCGAAATCTTCACAGATCATAAGAGTCTCAAATATATTTTCACACAGAAAGATTTAAATATGAGACAAAGAAGGTGGTTGGACTTTCTAAAGGATTATGATTTTAATATCAACTACCATCCCGGGAAAGCTAATATAGTTGCTGATGCCTTGCACAAATACCTACAGTCTTGTAGCCTATATGAATATTCAAAGGAATTCTATGATAACGGAGTTAGCAGACTTAAAACTTAAACTTTTATCGGAGACAAATAAAGGTTTTCTTGTGTGTTTGATGGCACAATCATTTTTGGTGGAAAAGGTTAAAGAAGGTCAAAAGGAAGATACATATCTTCGAATGATAGTTAAGGAAATAGCTCAAGGATCTAGACCTGAATTCCTCCAAGCCGAAGATGGTTCTATTACATTCCACAATCGACTTTGTGTTCCCGAAAGCTATCCAGTAAAGATGCAATTATTAGAGGAGGCACATAGATCAAAATTTAATATCCATCCCGGGACTACTAAGATGTATCGAGATTTACGCCAAAACTATTGGTGGCGTGGTATGAAGAGAGATATAGCAGAGTTTGTTTCTAAATGTCTGATATGTCAACAGGTGAAGATAGAACATCGAGTACCTGCGGGAAAGTTGCAAAGGATTTCGATTCCTGAATGGAAGTGGGAGCAAGTCACTATGGATTTTGTGACAGGATTACCCAAGACTGTGAAAGGATATGACAGAATTTGGGTAATAGTAGACAGACTTACTAAATCTGCTCACTTCCTTCCTATTAACAAGAAGTATTCATTGGATAAACTAGCAAGCTTATATATTAAGGAAATCATTCGATATCATGGGGTGCCAGTTAGCATTATCTCAGATAGAGATCCAAGATTCACCTCTAAATTTTGGGGAAGTCTACAAAAATCTTTGGGCACACAGTTAAAATTTAGTACAGCTTTTCACCCCCAAACTGATGGCCAATCTGAAAGGACAATACAAACTCTTGAAGATCTCTTAAGAGCATGTGCTTTAGACTTTGGTGGGAGTTGGGATATGCACTTGCATCTAATTGAGTTTTCTTATAATAATAGTTACCACTCTAACATACAGATGGCTCCATTTGAAGCTCTTTATGGAAGAAAGTGCAGATCACCTGTATATTGGGATGAGGTGGGAGAATGGAAGCTTTTGGGGCCTCAATTAATTCAAAAAGATGCTGATAATATTCGAATTATACGCCAAAGATTATTAATAGCTCAAAGTCGTTAGAAAAGTTATGCAGATCGAAGGCGAAGAGATCTAGAGTTCGAAATTGATGAGCACGTCTTCTTAAAGGTGTCGCCAACCAAGGGAGTTATGAGGTTTGGTCAAAGGGGAAAGTTAGCCCCAAGATTTATTGGCCCATTTGAGATCTTACAAAAGGTTGGGCCTGTAGCATACAGATTGGCATTGCCCCCGGCTTTGGCTAGCATCCATGATGTATTCCACGTGTCAATGCTTCGAAGATATATCAGGGATCCATCACATGTCATTTCTTACGAACCTCTACAACTACGAGATGATGCCACTTTTAGAGAACAACCAACCCAGATCTTGGAAAGGAAAGAACATGTTCTAAGGAACAAAATTATACCTTTGGTAAAGATTTGTTGGCAACACCATTCAGACCGAGAGGCAACGTGGGAAAGAGAAGAAGATATGCGAGAGCAGTATCCTCATCTATTCTATTAAGGTAAGCTAAATTTGGGGACCAAATTTCCTATACGAGGGGAGAAATGTAATCAAATCAAATATTTGAGATTGAGATTTAAATTTTGTTTTCCTTACTTGCCATCATAATTTAGGAAATCTTAATCTAATTCCTTGTTTGTTGATATGAATTAAGGAAATAAATATTAAGTATTCCAAATATGATGATATCATATTTGTTAGTATATTAAATGGAAATAATTTATATTAAATAAATATGAAAATTAAAATTTATTTCCCTTAATAGAGGCTCACCTCCTCCTATTTAAAGGGGAGGGATTTTTCTCCTTCGTTCCTCACCTAGTCGAGCCTGGCAGCGGGAGGAACGAGGAGTTACACCCTATTGACAAGAGAACGAGGAGTTACACCCTATTGACAAGAGGTAGGTTTCCCTACCTTTCTTAAAAGTTTTAGCTTTTATTTTGATTCTTTAAATGTTGAAAGTTTTATAGTTTGAAAAATGTGTATCAATTCTTTAAATGTCAAATTTTTGTATTAAAATAATCAGTTAAAGTTTTCATAATATTCTTTGACACATGATTAAGGTTTTTATTGTAGAATTAAATATGTTAAAAATGTATATGTTTTATATGTATATTTTCTGTATTATAGTTTATCTTTAATCTTATCTGGATTAAAATCTTGTTAGACTAGAATATGTTATCTAAAATCCCTTTTTGATATTCTTTGATCTGAAATTTAAAATATATTATTATAAATGATTTAAAATATGACTAGAATATGTTGAAATTTTATGTGTTGAAAACATGATTTTTATTTGAATTTAGAAAGCTATTTCCTTGTGTTATGTTATTAATGGGTATATGCTATGACTAGTCCATGGGCCAGGGCTGGGCTAGTTTTATGTAATGCATGCTCAATCATGTATAATGCACATGACCAGTAGATGGACTGGCTCAATCTAGCCCAATATTATTGTTGAACTTTAGCCCAAATATTGATTGAATTAAACTAGACTTGATTAGTCTAGATCAATTCAGGGTGATTCCGAATTGATTGACTTATTCAAGTTAGTTTAACCTAAATTGAACTTAATCTAGTCTAAATTATACTAGTCTAGGGTGGTTCCAGACCAGTTAAATAAGGATTAGAGATCAGTTCAGTTAGGCTCTAGTAAATCGAGTTCAATTGAATCGATTAAACTAGAGTTCAAGTCAATTGAGGGTTAATTTATATTATTTGATATTGATGATTTTTGAAAAAGATGTTTTAAATATGTTATTTCATCCCGAAATGGATATGACCAGTGTGAGATTATATTCCTGCCGAGAGCAGGTAGGGCGATTCCCTTCGGGGATTAGCGGGCCGTTAGACGTGGCGACTGGACGGTTCCTCCATCCGCTGTTGGGAGGAACGTGTCCCCACTTTGGCGGGTGTGGGACACCACTCCATCCGCTGTTGGGAGTGTGATATGAGTTTGCCTTCATCCGCTGTTGGGAGAACACAAACTCATCCCGTAGGATAAAGCCTCTCCATCCGCTGTTGGGGGAGTGCTTCTTCGGGTACTTGATATACGCCAATGGGATGATTGATTGAATTTTGATCATGTATTCATTTTGATTTGACTTTTGGGGTTCCTACTCAGCGTTGCTGGTTTTTTTTTTATTTTTAATTTTCAGAGCAGCCTCCCTCTAGTACTAAATCGGATTCTAGTGGAGAGCGGACCTTCCTCTACCGCTAGGTAGAGCCACTTGGATGACTCTTGAAGTTAACATCACTATGTTTACTTTTCTATTTGTAATTTGATGAATAAATGAATTGTAATAAATGGTTATAGATGATGAATAAAGTGATGTTTATTTATTTGGCCTACGTGAAAATATATGAAAAAAAAAAAAATCCAGGATGTGACACATAATAATCAACAATATTTGCAGTAGTAATCCGTGGGTGCAGCAGAAAGCTAAGTGGCAGCATTTTGAAGGCACTTGAAACTGTAGCTGACTCCATCTTTGTGATCAAACCTAATAATGATGGAGAAGAACTGATGATTATTATGAGAGATGCAATGCTGGAATCATGTGTAGATGAGGAAAAATTTATTTTAGTTTATTATTGCAAAAGATTATACCTAACATATATTTGATAAAGCCACTCCAACGGAATGGCTTAGAAATATGATGAAGACATACTTATTAGGATTAATATATATCATATTGGACATTGATTCAACCTAAAGCTTAAGCTTTTGAATGTATGTCAAACTATATATATATATATATATATATATATATATATCTTCTTGTATGTTACATATATGAATATTTTTAATAACACTTAGAGATGTGAGTTCATAATGTATTAATTTTTTAACCACTTATTTGATGAGAGAATATTCATTTTTGTTGATGTAATATGTCTAAAAGTTGACATCACATCTCGAGCCGCAATTGATCAAACCAAAACCAAAAACACCAATTCACAGTTAAAACCACTTTTTGTGATTACAAATAATACACTCAGATATGCATAGGAAATGCTTACTTGAATATGTACAGATCTACACTCGTGAACTAAAAACATTGTGGATAGAGCTGCATCAATCACTACTATACTTAAAAGACGTTCGGATGTGTGGTGTGAATATTTTAATTAAAAATTGAGAAAGAGAATGATAAAGAATTTAATGTATTATTTGTTTTCAAATTTGACTTGGTCAAGTTTATTACTATCTTGAATTGAATATATATATAGGACGTAATAAGGTTGTTTGGAAATGATTATGATACTTTGTCGACGTAAGCGAGATAGTAGATTCAACATACACACACAAAATGTACTATAATATTTCGGGACTGAGGGAAGCGTAGTAATTCTCTAAAGAGAAAATGTTATTCTTACTGCAGCGATGACAGCATACCAGCGGTGTCTGATGCAGATTGACGGTGAGAACCAGTAGGGAAGTAGGGGAAGTCTGCGATGGGATGAAGTCCCTCGACGGTGGGTTGAAGTCTGCAAGAACCAGTAGGAAAATAAAGGGTGAAGTCACCGAGCAGAGACCGAGCAACAACGATCCACAGAAAAAAGATATTACTATCATCGAATAACGACAATGGGAAAGTCTTACTCGAGGTAAGTGGAGCTATGATAACGTGAAGAATTGAGATGTTGTGAAAGAGATTATTTTTATTTGTTAAGATGATAGGTATTTATATAGGTATTGACTAAGAGATTTCTCTCGATCAATCACTCAAATCTATCAATCACACAAATTTCATAATTAAATCAGTTATTCTTTTGTTCAGTGTTACATGCTGTGGAGAAGTCAAGATTGCCGATACTGAAAGTTGATGCAACCTGATCTTATATGAACACTTGTAAGCTGAAGTATTTCTTGAAAGCAAATATATATATATATATATATATATAGTAAACTTGGCAGTGGAGCTGACATAAGAGATGAACTAATTGTTCATGCCACTCTATCTTGTGGATTATGGACCAGCTGTTAACTATTCAGCATTCATCAGACAGCCTGATATGAGGAGCATGACATGTAGGCAGTTGCGGACATATCATGTCCTCATCCGGTCAACATGTCAAGTAAGACTGGATGTTGACGAAGGTGTCGACTCAATCAGTCCCATGAAGTCAGTCTATACAGTATTGATGAGAAAGTTAACTTGACAAAGTTATTACTTTATAACGGTAATCCTGATATGATTTGATTCATCATCATATGATTCATTGATAATTATTTTTGATGAATCATGATAATTATTTTTGATATTTATCAAGATCTTAATCCAACAATCATTATGAAGTGTGTTCATAATGAAGTTCCTAACTCGGATGCATTCCTTAACTTTAGTATTTGATCGAATCCATCGAACCTTTATATATTAAATATTCACCAGCTGTTGAATATTAAGCAAAACCTTTTCTTCAAGAATACTTTGTTTCAAGATGTTTGACCATGTCAGCCAATGGACTTACTTCACATTATGTAATTTTCTCGGTTTATATCAGTTGCTGAATGAAAGTGACACACTAATTCTCCCCACGAGGAGTGAGAGCTCCATCATCCTAACACTTCGTCAATGGCGTCTTCTGTGTAGTTGGTGGTGTTCTACTAAAATTCACGTTTTAAATTGTTATGTTTGATAAGAAAATGACTTTAGTATTAATTAAAACAATGCCTTTCACAACATGACACTCTTATTTTTATTTTAATTAATAAAGTTGCTAAAGACTGCGATGTGTCGAACTGATACATGTACTTAACAACAAAGAAAAAAGGAAAAAAAATCCTCTATGTTGTGTGTTCATATGTCTATCCGATAAAGTTTTATATTTAAATTATTAATTTGAAAGTGATATACTTACTAAAGACTCTAAGATTTGATATCTCATTCGATAAATTTTACACCTTAAAAAATAGTAATGTACCAAATCCACTCATCCTTATGTTGTGGATTCAAATTCTCATCAGATATTTTTTTATAAGGTATAGTTAGCTTAACTCATATAGATGAGATCATTGCAATGATCGGATCAAGTCCTATTTTCACCATTTATCATTTATAAAAAAAATATCAAACAAAAGAATTGTTGGCACTCGATGTTTAACAATTAAAAATGGAGATAGTATCTTATACAGTACTCAACGATGGAAAATTACAGGAGTTGGATTTGTTATAACCATGGATCATTCAGGGCTCCATTCTGAACATATTGTCCTTTTTCTTATTGACAACTGGAAACATACAACCGAATCAATGAGAAATTTCACTTATGAATCTTAGAAACACAAAAATTTCACTTACGTCAAACTATACTCTTATGTATTGAATGGGTGACCAGTAATCCTGAAAGCTTAAGTGAAGGAAATTTGAATGTGTGGAGAATGACAAAGAATTTAAGTTTGATCTGCTTTGATACCATCTAAGAATTGATTGGATGACAAGTAATTCCAAAATGTTTGAAAAGCACTAAGAATAAACTTTATCATGTATTTCATTAATGATTAATTATGAATCTCTTTTATATGAGTTGTCGATCGTGTTTCTTTTTCCTTCTAATTCTTCTTCTTGATCGTATTAATAGAGAACTAAATGGGTTTATTTTTTATTGAAGTTAGAATCTATCAAAATAAAGAAGGAATAGTATATTGTAGGGGCTTTTATACGGGTTGAGTTCTTCCCTACAAAATTGTAGGAGCTTTTTTATTGAAGTTAGGATACATCAAAATAAAGAAGTAAAATAAAGTTTCAATCTCAACCTAAAATATAACAAGCTTTAGAAACGTCATCTCAAACTTATTATTTTCTGTGTTATTTATAAAATAAAGTTTCAAATTCTCATTCTAAAATAATTGAATTAGGATACCATCATCAATATTATGTTTTAGGTATAAAACTTATACCATGATATCACATATCAAATTTAGAAGGTGAGATATTTTTTAAATGACAAATCAAAAACCCACCTTCATTGGTTATATATATATATATATATATATATATATATATATATATATATATATATATATATATATATATATATATATATATATATATATATATATGAAGTAATAGGGTTATTTGGAAATGATTATGATACTTTGTCAACATAAGTAAGATAATAGATTGAACATACACACACAAAATGTTCTATAATATTTTGATGAATACAAAATTAAATAAAAATTTCTTCTTCATCCCTTAAATCCCAATCTATGTTAATCTAATAGATGATCATGAAATAAAATCATGATATCTCTATTTCCTTATATCCTTAATCTCTATGATTTGAGGATAATCGATTAAGGTTCCTGGAGAATCAATCAATTGCTTGAGAAATTTCTTAGTCACTATTATTGCTTGTAATGATAATGTCATCCACATATATTAATAGATATATAGTATTTCCTTTTTATTATCATAAAAATAACAATGTATTATACTTAGAGTTGATAAAGTTAATTAATATAAAAAATGAGCCAAGTTTAGTATACTAAGCTGTTGGAGCTTGACGAAGTCCATAAATAACTTCTTGTAGTTTATAAATATGGCTTGGATATTGATAGTGGATGAAGCCAAGAGGTTGCTGCATAAAGACATGTTCAGTTAAGGCCTCCTATAAGAAAGTATTGTTAACATCTAGTTGACGTATGTGTCAACCTTGAGTGATAGCCAAACTCAAGATAAGTTAGATTATTATTAGTTTAACAACCAGATTGAATATTTTGTGAAGTCAACACCTGATCATTGGTGAAATTCTATAGCCACTAGATGTGCTTTGTATTTGGCAATGGATCCATTTGGGTTTAGTTTAATTTGAAAGATCTACTTACACTTGATTTTTAGGCTTAGGTGATAGTTGTAGGTTTAATAGATTCAGGTAGAGAGTTTATAGTAGCAAAGAGATCAAGAATTTGATGTTGTTTAAAAATATTATTTTTGGAGCGTATTGTCATGTGATGTTTAGGGGCAATGGTATTATTGGGTTATGTTGTAGGTATAAGAATTGGTGAAGAGTCATTGACATTTACTTGATTAGGCTAATATACTTCGATGTCACTTGGTCGAGGAGAGGACGAAGACATCAATTATGGTGCCGAGGGTATTACTTCATCGGGCATTGCAAGATGAATTTGTGCAGAAGTAGGTGGAGAAGTTGCAAAGGGGGTGAGGTGCTATTGATCTAGAGTGATAAGGGAGTGTATATCTTAAGAAAAACTACTAGTTGGCGTGGTGAGAGGTGTGTTTGAGGGGGTTTAAGATGTACTTATATGAATCCAGTGATGTATGGTTCTTAGGGTGGTTTGCATTATTGAAGACTCATGGTTTTGAAAAAGAAAAATAGACTCAACAAAAATAACATGACGTGATATAAAGACTTTTTGAGTTTGAAGTTCATAGCATCGAAAAGCATTGTATTCAAGAGAATACACTATGAAGATACAAGGCTTGGATGTTGGTGTTAATTTATGTGAAGAGTAAGAGCATAGCAAGGGATAGCATAAACAACTAAATACTTTGAGTTTTTGGAAGTTTAAGATTTTATGAAATAATTTTTTAAATGGTGACTAGTATTATAAGACTAGGGTGAGCATGTGGTTAATGAGATAAACTACAGTTTGAAACGTCGCTGACTAAAAGTTTGGTGGCATAAGGGCTTGATGTAAAAGAATTAGACATGTTTCGTCTATTTATCGATGTTTTCATTCGGTAGAGCTAACTAATTGATGAGTGTGTGGTAGTGACTTGAGATGTTGTATATCATAAGATGAGATGTAAGTTTTTCGGTCTTAGTATTCACCTCCTTTGTCAAAGTAAACTATTTTAATGATAGACTAGAAGATGTTCTCGACCAACTTTCTAAAGTGGGTAAAGACTGTAGTGACTTCATATTTGTGTTTGAGTATGTATAATCATGTATATTTAGTGAAGTAATCTATAAAAATAACATAAAATCTGAAATTATCAAATGAAATGATTGGGGTAGGGCTCCAAACATTAGTGTAGATAATTTCAAATGGTTTAGAGTATGTTATAGAAGACATTCTAAAACGTAGTGTATAACTTTTATTACTAAGGCAAGCATCATAGTGAGTTATAATTCTACTTAATTTTGAAGTTGAAAGAGAGTAACGAGAAAGTAGCTACTATTGAATAGAGGATGATGGATGACCAAGATAACGATGCCACATATCAATTGGAGTAATAACTGAAATAAGAGTAGTTGGTTGGGTGATTTATGAGGCTGATGATCACTCGTAAATGCTATCTTTATTCTGGCTTCGGACCAAGGATACCTCGATGCTTAAATTCTTTATAAGAAACGAGTTAGCAAAGAACTCAATAGATGTGTTATTTTGTTTGTAGAATTGAGAAATAGAAATAAGATTTCTTTTAATTTAAGGTGCACATAGAACATCATCGAGTGTAAAAGTGTTGGTGTTTGAATTAAGTATTATTGAACTAGTATGAGTACTAGAGATTCCATTACCATCACTAATTATGATGTTTTCATTGCTTCCATAGACATTGTGAATTGATAAGATCTACGGATCAGAAGTAATATGATAAGAAGTACCGGAATCAATAATCCAATTATTTAGATGAGTAGTTAGAGTATTCATGATGTTTGCTTAAAACCAATTGGTTATAGTAGTAAGCTTGGATCGGGACTAACAAACTTTTGTCGTGTC